>NW_018020675.1:313318-327967 GCF_002006095.1 Pseudomyrmex gracilis | reverse complement strand
CATATACATATAATTTATATACATATAATACATATACATATAATTTATATACATATAATACATATTATTTGTACACACATATTGTATACATCCTACGTATACGTAACGTGCGCAGCAAAGAAATTTGTAACCTGGCTCAAAGTATCTTTTCATTCTCAAATATCCTCACGAGATGAATGATACACGAGATCTGTCGTCGTGGAACAAAGAATGGGAGTGTAACAACGTGAGAAACAAAAAAAGCAGAATCAAGAGTTTACGGTTCGTAATTACGAAGCGAAATATGTAGCGAATGTTATCCGGATGAAAATTGAGCCGAACGACGTCGGCGGATTTAAAGAGAGAGAGACGAGATAACATATTGCGCGCGGGAATCGCGCTGCAGTTTCCGACCTGGGGCACAGAGCTCTGGATTACGCGCGGGAAGTGTTGCCGCGGAAAGCGGCACGGTCAAAAAGCGCGGCTGTCCGGACATTCTATCTATCCCCCCGGATATGTCTATTGCATACAGTGTCCGGCGAGTGGAATCTCGCGGTTGGCCGGGACAGGGCTCGTAATTTAGCGTGAAATACGTTTTCCAGCTGCCCGCCGCATCTCTCTCGTCTCGCAACCCTCTGCTGCTTGTGCGCTTCTGCACAACTGTGTGTGTGCGCGCGCGCTCGCCGCGCGTTTCTTGGACGCGCCCCGGCATGGAGCGGCGGCGGCGGCGGCGGCGGCAGCGGCGAGAATATGCGTAGCACGTTCCATAATCTGCGGCGAGATAATACGAAGAGCCCCGGCTATCAAAGACGAACGGACGAACGGACGGACGAACCGACGGCACTTCCCTTGACGATGCGGGATCACGCTGGTATCTGGAGGATCCAAGCGGAAAATTTAGTAGACTTGGCACGGCGAAACTAAAGTAGAAGTGACCCAATTCCGCCTTGATTAAAATAGAAGTTAGTTGAGCTAATATTGTGTGTCCAGCGAAATTTTACGATATCAAAGACGAAAGTGTAAGAGGGAGACGTAAATAAGAAAGAGAGAGAGAGAAAGAGAGAAAGAGAGAGAGAGAGAGAGAGAGAGAGAGAGAGAGAGAGAGCTCGTATGATCTCTGACAAACTTCTCTGGGAAGAATTCTAAGAGATTTTAGAGTAAATCCAATTTTGCGGAGAAAGACAAAAGCATTGTGGAGAAAGATTGGTATGAAAGAGCCAGTTTTAGTATGAAGCCAAATAAACTACTTAAAAAGCAATCAAACACGTAACACTTATTGTTCCAATTTGTAATTTATTTATTCCTTTATGTTATGTAAGAAATAAAACCCCAAAAATTTACTGTTCAATGACAAAATCTTTGATACGATGCACCGGCGCTATTTATTTTTAATAATTGTCAAATGTTTGCGGATGACGTCTGGTGTTGCTATAGAAAGATTAAAACTTCCGTGAGATTCGTTTAAAAAAAACTGCCGAATAATTGAAAATGGTTCTTTCAAAACCTGGCTCTTTCATGCCACTTTTCCTCTATATATATACATCACATACGTTAAAAAAAAAAAAACATTTTACATTTGTTTATTTTAAACTAAAATTAGATCTAATTACGTAGATGTAAACTGATTGTTTTGACACGGCTGACAAAATTATATAAGAAACCTGAAAAACAATTCACGTCGCGTCTTTTTGCACAAAAAAGAAATAAATGATATTTTTCTCTACTTCGTGTGTACTCTCGTGATTATATATTTGATACTTGTTAAAATAAATTTTACTATCACATTTTTATCGAATCTTCGCCGCACAAAGGACGTCTCGTTCTTGTCACCGCATCGGCTCGCAGCAATCTATCGGCCGCACGTGTGTGTCCCGTCGTTGCCTAAATCGCAAAGTCATTTCACGTATTTGCACTGCGCCTCGTCGAAACAATGCGATCGATATGTACGGATAGTTTCGTCCGTCAGGCCGGTCGCAACTTTATTGATTAGAGCAACATCGTGTGTCCGTCTGCCAGCGTAAACGGAACAAAGCCCTTTTACGTTATGATGCATGTGAGAGAATATCCACGTGGTGGCGAATTCGCCGCCGCTGATACCTTGTTGCAAGGCGCATGAAATCCACCATTCCCCTCCCCGCCCCATAGAGAATCGAGGGCGAAAGGATGTAGCCGCAAAAAAATCGCTGGCACGAAACGTCCGTCGTCGTTACTACACACTTCCTTGCGCGCGAGCGCGCGCGCACACACACACACATACACACACACACAACTCCGCAATTTCTCAGTTAAAATACTGGAAAATACGATACGTATATTTCCCCCGATGAACATCGAATAAGACTTTTCTCGGCGGGAATTTAACAGGTGCTTCAGTTTCCTCTCACTCTCTTGGAAATTGTAATTTTATTTTTTCTGAATTTCTTTTTTTGAATTTCTTTTTTTTTTTATCAGACTTCGATAAAATGCAATTACTTCACGGAGATGAACATAATTGCAAACACCGATTATGTACAAATTATTTTATAAACACAGGTTTCTCTCTTCTTTCCTGACAAGAAATATTGTTGCATTTTAGTTTATTACGTTTAATTATTATTAATCTCTTCGCCGTGAAAAACAAAATTTATATTTTTTCAGCACTATCTATGGTAAACATTCTGTGTAAACTTTTACATCACGTTGTTATATTATATATAAAAATATTTTCCTTAATAAGGAATTTCTCCTTTTATTCTCTCTTTATATTATGTAAATATTTTCTTTGGGAATAGAAAATCCTCTCCTTTTATTATGTCACAGGTAAAATGCATTATTAGGTAAATATGCATTTTAGGTCACACACTACCGAGTTCGGTGCGCTTTACATATGTTGTAAAGCAGATCATACTCAGTAATTATCTGAAAACATTTCGTGGTCTTGGTTTTAAGGATATGGCAATCTAAAGTTTCTGAACTACTATTTTTATGTTTTTTTTTTGTTTGTGTTGGATCCTATGCAATGAAGAAATAAGAAAAAATAAGGAATGACTTGTATACAGATATTTTATTCTTATATATACATTTATTTTATTTTTTTTTCTTATATCGAAGACGAATAATGTTTTGTCATAATATCAAAAAACGCTTATATACGTTCGGTAAATCCATAAAAAGCATACGTTCGCGATTTAAATTCACATCTGCTCCACGACGTGAAAATTTAATATGTCCGTGAATAACTTTACGACCAACAAGAAAATCTTTTAATTTCTCGCTGTTCTCAACAAAACTTAGAAATTCATGTAGTCGCATGTTGAAAGCTATTAACAAACTGCAAGAAATAATAAATCGGATTCTTGACTAATTATGAATTACTTTGTAGCTTTGTTTACATTCCTCTACACATCAGTTCGACACGCGCAAACTTCACTGTTCGTAATATCAGCTTATAATATCTAGAGTAAAGCATTAAAATTCTGAAACTTCAAGTTTTCGTGTCTCCAATGAACCAAGGTCGTTCTTCGCAAAATTGTTTTAAATAATTGCTCAGTATGACCTACAACACATCTAAAGCGCAACAAAATCGATGAGAGGTGTGACCTTAAAATGCATATTAACCAAATATATAATAAAAAGCAAATATATAAAATTAGCAGATTTAGATCAGATCATTTTATTTCATGTAGAAAATATAAAAAAAAAAAAAAAAGAAGTATACGAAACAAAATATCTCAACTATATAGACAAACTAATAATACAAAGCTTTGTAACACGAGCAATACTTGTATTACAAAGTAAATGGAATAAGGAAAAATACGTAATCGGTCTAACATCGAAATTCAAGAGATTACGCTAACTTGAGTGCCTAATTTCCACGTGAATGGCGCATCTTGAGCAACGCTGATAGAGCCTTAATGCCATTCGAGAAGTTGCTAACCCACTCGAGTCGCGCGCGCGGCCAGACACGGAATTTCGATCGCGCTCTTCCACCCTGTCGGAAGAGGAGCGCCAGTCCGGAAGCTCGTCCCCTCTTCTTCTCTCTCCCTCTTTATCACTCCCTCTCTCAACGGATCCCCCACGGTAGACAATGCAAACCGAAGTGACTCTAAAGCCGTCGACCGGGAAAGTCTCTTCGCGCAGTTGATCCGAAAGTTTCCCCCCCAGGCCGCCGCTCCGCGCCACAAACTATCGACGGGGAAAAACAGAAGGTCGAACAAGCGAAGTTTCCGCCAATAAAACTGTCGTCGCTCAGGAAATCCGGGCGAGCTTCCGTCGTATCGGTTGTGTTTCTCACGGGCGCCGAGTAGGTACCGAGGGGGGGTGGATAGCGGAGTTTTAGCAGGTATAGAGGGAGGTGTGGACAAGGCCTTTAACCCCCGTATAAGTTACTGTGGAAGATACACACTTATCTCTCGTTACATAACTCTACAGTATAAAAAACGTGTATTTTCTCGGATATTTTCATCGGCCACTCTTATATTATCTTTTTTTTTTTTTTTTTCCGTGACTCTCTCTCGTGTGACTTCGGAAACAGAACAATGATAACCGTGTGCCCGGCAAATAATTGAGTAACGCTCTCGCGCAAAGCTTAAATAATTTTTAAATTGCTTCGTTATTTAAATAAAACGTTATATTTTTTTATTTGTACTCGAAATTATAAAAATAAATTTTGACGATATGCGATATGTTTCTCCCTTAAAATGTATTGCGAACATTTGTTCGATATTGACCTTTCAAATCAGTCGGGAGAAAAAATAAGAAAAACCATTGATAGAATTTGTAACTGTTTCTTGCGCAATAAACAAAAACGCTATTTGCATAAGAAGCACCGTGAGAAGAGAATTTTGAAGAACACTGATCTTCGACAAAACAGGATGTGGAGAAGTCCACAGGATACACTGGGAACCGATTCCCCGAGGAGCTTAAAGCTTGTGGACACAAGATACTATAAATCGCGCATATTATTCATAAGTTTCTATATAGGTGTGTGTTTCAGAAACTATGCTTTAAAAGCCTCCTCTCTCTCTCTTACGAACTTATGAATAAATTAAAAAGACACCTTGTTTTAGCAGAGAGATCATTTAACGTAATTTATACGTAATTTCTTAACGCGAAAAATTTATTACGAGATAAAAATTTTATCTGTATATTGTTATTAAACCTGTCCTCTCGAAATATTCAGAAAAAATGAGAAAATTCATCTCTCTGTATTTGTTTCAAACTCCCTTTAAATATTTATAAAAACACAAACGTATTAATGAAAAACGGATAAGTCGCGAAGCTGAAATTATTTCCATTTATTTTTCAGTGAACAGACCTGTTAAAGATTCTTTTTTTTTTTTTATTTTTTTTTTTATTTTTTAACTTTTAAAGTCACGTAATAGCTCTACTCGACATTCATAAAGCTGATACACACGCCGGATTAAACATTTTTGCGCGAGATACAATATTTATTTCCATTTAGGCAAATTTGATTTCCCGCGAACCGCCGTAACGAAATTCGTTTGTGAAAGAGCGATCGCGAAAGCCGAGCCGACTATTCAGTCTGATCACGTCCCCGTGTGCCAGGATCAAGGACCTGCGGGAGATACGCGGCAGCGTGGCTTCCCGAGGATTATAGTCCCGGACCTGGACACACGACACCTGAGCGCCGCACGGACTGGAGAAGCGGACAGGTGTGGCGCGTGGTGTGCATTGTGCAAGCTGTGCAGCAAGGTGCACAGTTGACAGCCAATATAACGCAGGAATGTATTCCTCGAGAATACGACCCATGACTTTCGTCGTATTTCCGTAAAAATCCATTTCGCCGCGCCATTTGACACGTTCTTTTCTGTGTGTTTTTTTCTTTTTTTTTAAGTTTGTATGCATTATAAAAAATAAGAAAAAAAACACTTTTGACGAAAAGACATTCGTTTGAAATCTTTTTGCTCTTTAATATCTACATCTTTAGCGAAACAAGTCGAGAAGAAGAGAAATCGTCAGGAAATGCGAATTTAAAGTAAAAACGTTAGAGTTCTCTTTTTATTTGAAAAGTACATGTACAGTAAAAGAGAAATATTACTCTTAAAAATGTCATTTCACAAATTGAGTTTTTGTTCCGCTAATTAAAAAAATATCTATTCTCTTCGCGAAGATTGATATTTTATTCAACCGCAGCTCGCTCGCAATCGAAATTCTGGAAAATGAGGAAAGAAATCGAATCGCGTGAACTTGACAATATCGAGAATTCATTATTCATCGAGTCGAGACATTGTGAACATAAAACGTGCGAATTATGAACTCTCTCTTCATTTATGGCCCACTCGAGTCATACGCTATAACCGTCCCGCCCTTGTCTGACGGTGAGAGGAATTTTATTAGATGTATCGAGGCGCCACACGAGAGAGTCCTCTCGGTGGAGCGAGGAGGTTAACGACCAATGGCCTCACGAGGACGTTAATCAATTAACCGCAACGGCGCGATGTAACAAGGAAAGACGGGCATTCTCCGCTGTTCTCCGGTAGCCGGACGATGCAGCAGCGGCAACCAGCATCCTTCGGTAACCCCAGTAACCCCGCTGGGTGTACAATTCTCCTCCTCAGATCGGAATTTCTATCGCGTTTTCCCGACGATGCAAAATGTATCAAAGAGAGAGAGAGAGAGAGAGAGAGAGAGAGAGAGAGAGAGAGAGACCGTGCGCGTTCTCTCATTTTCCACAATATTGTCTCTCCAAGCTAAACGAAATTTCCGCAATAATATAATCACACCGCGATCGCGCATTCGTAATGACGGCTGTGATGACAATTAGTGGAACGCGCGGTATAAATGACAATTATAATCAATTTCAACGATGCCGCACACAATACATAATATTTCATGTAATTTAATAAATTCGATTTCGCATACATATATTTGATCAACCTTTGAATTGAGATCACAGAAAATAAGATCTTTTTTGAAACTAAAATGCAAAATTAATTCTCGTTGTAATAACAATATTGTCTATGTGCGGTGTGTAATGTGTGTGTGTGTGTGTGTGTGTGTGGGTATACATTTCGAACAACAATAATTCTTATAATTATTGTTGTTTATAACTATTTATAACTATTCAGTGTGAAATAGTGTATCTTTTATCTTGTCGATTCTCGAGCGCGTTTCTTTCCTTTTGTTCGAAAATACGTCTTTTAAAAATAACTTTATCGTGTGGTCTATATATTTTTGTCTATATGTCTATTACATGTCTATACGTATCCAGTAAAGTGGCCCTTATTTGAACGCTAATATAGCGTCAACCCACACAAAAATAAAATAGTGAGATATTTATGTAGAATGTTTCTTTAGATATCAAAGAACGTTTTTCAATCGTGTTTTTAAAAACTTAAATGTTTTTATATATCAAAAATACACAAACATCTTAAAAAATATATATATACAAACATCTTTTTTTTTTTAATCTTAATTTACTCAAAATAGCGATGTGGGTTGACACTTTATTGCTTATTAGCGTCCATTTACTCTTGGTGTGAAAACGTTTTTTGATTTTTTGCGGCACCCACGAGAATAGTTCCAATTACTGAAAAAATAATCTGTGAAAAAGTCCACAGCCCGATCGGACAAGGGAAAAACGAGGTCTTTAAAACAAGTACACATTGAAGATATTTATATAAAGAATTTACATAAAGAATCAATTTTATTTAATTATCTTGCAACTTATTGATTGTATCAAAAAATACATCAAACCAAAATTGTAGATCTGGGTCAGAAGTATATTTTAACAATTTTTGTTTAACGTGTTTTTCGATATAATCAAGAAGTTGGAAGATAATTGTGTGTGAATAAATCATCATCGATTTATTATTAAAATTTAATTAATTTTTTTAATGTTTAAAGGACCAGAGATTTCCTTATCAGATCGGGCTGAACTTATTCACAAACTATTTTTTTATTGACTATTCTAGGAGATGCTCGCGAAAAAAATCCAGAAATCAAAAATAAGAGTTATCATAATGTCGAGCGCTCTTATATACTGCATCTTCTTTTTTTTTATTCTCGTACAATTGTCCTATTTATTTTTATCTGTTTACGCTTATTACAGATCAAAAACAATAAAAACACTCAGAATTGTCGAAAACAATTCAATATCCTCGTTGAGTTTCAAATTAATTTGGAGAAACGAGAAATTTTCTAAAAGCGAGATTTAATCTTTCCGCTGGGAATCGTGCGCAATTTGTTCACAACCCGAGAAAGAGAGAGACAGAGAGAGAGAGAGCTCGCGCGCGTCAAACCGGCGTCGGGCCCTTATCAACGTTTCCTGCGAGAAGCGAGCCGATCAACCGGGGCCCGGGTCTTTATTGTCGCGCGGCGCCGTCAAAGTTTATCGCGTCACGCGCAACAATGCCGCGCGCCGTTATCGCGACCCATTCCGTGTTAGCGGAGTGTGCCAGCAACCGACGAGTAGCAGTAGTGTGCGAATTCATACCGCGTCGAGCCCGGTGCATGCACTTGCACATATGGCGCGCATCCTGGATATGGGGGCGCCCGGGCGATAAGAAAGCGCTCTGATGCTTCTCGGTAAAAGATTATGGCGCCGCCAGGCTTTAGATGCACTTACCGCGCTTTGTTTCTTTTGCCCGTGAATATGCACACTTACCTCGTTTCGAGTTACAGAAAGCACTTGTGTGTGATCCAAATATATTAAATCACACAAAACAAATAGAAACGGAAAATGAGCTTATTTAATAAAAAAACAAACAAACAAACAAAACAAAACAATTGTGTTCCACAAGTAATTATTACTAACGATTGATTGTTGTTAATTTAAAAAAACTTTCCAAGAATTTTCCCGTCCGATCGCTGCGGCGACCATGTTGATGATGCAAACGCGAGCGGCGCGAGAATAAATTTGCGCGAAAGTATTTCAATAAAACGGGAAAGTAACACGCGGCACACAAAAAAGAAAAACTTGTGAATACACGTAGGACACGATGAAAGACCGCGGTCGTCAACCGGGAAAGGTGGGTGATAATACAGCTTCACCCTCGCGTTCAAAGAAATATATCGTTCCGTCGCGTCGCGACGAGAAATGGAAATTGCGATGGGAGCAAAATGAAAGAAATGAAGGAACTCGCGCCTCCGCGCGAGCTTGATCGCCTCTCGTGTTTGCGCGCGCGCCATCCGTAAATTAAAACTACAAATGTAGCGGTTGCGCGTCACTCAAAACCGTATCCCGCTCGAAATAACGGACTTAAGTGCGGACGCGTGTTTTAGCGAAATAAATTTCTGCTGCAATTTTGTATCTTTTTTTCTTTCTTTCTTTTTTTTTTTTTTTGTTTTAAATTTAAAGTCAATTTTTCACACATATCTGAAACAGACCCGCACATCTCCGCGCCCGCAATATTTTTATATCCGAGATTTTATGTGTCCTCATATTTTTTTGTGTCCTACGTTTATTAAGTTTTTTTTTCCCCGCAAACTCATTTCTTCGGATATTATCAAACATTTCTTCGACCACATAATATTCGAACGTTGTTTCTTGCGCGTGTACCGAGATAAATCTCTATAATATCTCTAACGCGCATTTAAATATATTATCTGAATTCTATCTGCGATGTGTGCGTGTATATATCTCCGTGTGTCTGGATACATCTTTTACGTGGCTCTTCAAACGTCTCTCACGAATTTCGAATTGTCTCCGTGTTTCGTGCATGTAATTAGCGTCTTCTGGGGTTCTTCTTGAACGCGACAAGGAACTCCCCGAGGCGGGTAAGGGTTTCGTCGCCATCCCGCGCACAGAAACAGCACGGCGATGCACGGGATGCGCTTACTAATTGCATCGCTCGCAGCATCATCGTCTTCCGCGGGGAGATCGCACGCGCGCGCGCGTCGTCCTCACGTCGCTACCGATGCACCGCTCCATACGCGCCGTTCGATGCAATTAGGCTTGAGATATTGCCCCCCGGTATATATACGATGATTCCCTCCCCCTCTCTCTCTCTCTTCCCTTCTCACTCCCCTCCTCTTTCCTTCTCCAGCCCTCGCAAATTGACGTATGGGTATTAATGTGAGTTATTAGAGCGATAAGCCACGGGAATTAGTCCTTGCATCGCCACATCCCGAAGCGTCACTTCGCGCGAGGATGCGAATAATCTCTTCTATGTAGATACATATATATGTATATATATATATATATATATATATTTTTTTTTTTTTTTTTTTAGACAGACTGTAATTGACACTATCGGATTTCGATGCGAGTATATTCTTTTTGAATTTAAACCATGTTATACGTATTTTGACATACATATTTATGTCTTTTGACGCGTGATATATTTTATACGATTCGAATACCTATTTACGCGCGGCAAATAATGATCTTTCGGATAGAGAGTGTGTGTTTCGATGTAGCGAAATTTTACGGTGATTCTGCACTTTACGACAAGATGGCGAGAAGGGATCGTAAGGGTAAAACGGCATCCGTCGTCTCTCTTAAAGTTCGCGCGTATCGTAAATCGAGTGCCCGAAAAGCTGGCGGCGATAAAGCGGACGGCGGCGTCGCCGAGCTGTAAACTACGGAAGTGGAGGGTGTAAACGGTGGTTGCGAATAGGGTGGTTGCGAACGAAACGAACGAAAGAAAGAAAGAATCGGACGTGACGAGACGCAGAGACTCTGCAAGTAGAGAAAAAAGAAACGAGGCGGAAGAGAGGTAATTTGATGCTCGGTGAAACGAGAAAGAAATTAGGAGAAGTGCTGTGTGCGGCGCGCGGCTCTGACTCGGAGTGATCGCGTAAAAATTTATCGAGGCCCGTAAGTCGGCGGCGTGTCAACAAGAGTTGTTCTCCGAGAAGGGTTCGCCGCTTTTTGCTACCGGGAAAAACCCCCGTTTTCTTTTCTTTTTTTCTCATATATAAATCTTCTCCAAGTCCACGTGTAATTCTTTCTGCAAATGTTCGCGTGTTATTTTCGACAATAAATTTCTTGATACAACGATAACGTTTTTTTTTTCTTTGTTTTTCTTCAAACCCGGAACCGTGAAAACAAACTTGATCCAAAAAAAAAAAACCGACGCGATCGCAAATCGCGAGAATTTTGCGCGATCAAATGTTTATACGCGAAGCCTCGAAATTATTTGATCCCGCAGAATTAATCGCGCGCACTTAGCGAAGAGACTCCTTCGCGTCTCTCTCTCTCTCTCTCTCTCTCCCTTGTGAGCGCGTATCAGTAACATCCGGATAATAAGCGCGTCGATCCCGCGCGATGCGATTTCCACGAAGGGAATTGATCGCGGATTCGCGGAACATCATCTATCCACCTACCTACCTACGCGCGCGCAGCAACGCACACACCTCGCGCGGTGCAAAACGCGCGGGGGATTAAATCGACCCGATTTCCCCGGCGTTGTAATTTACCGCGCGCGCGCGTACATATAGCTGCGCGCCTGTAATTCATGAATCCATCTCTCGGATGTGCCCCGCAATGAAGCTCACCGGAGTGCAACACACGCATTCGTTCCCCTCCCCCCCCCCCCGACTAATCGTTTTGTAATATTTTGAAGCGAGAATCCAAAGGAGACGCGCGCGCCTCACGCCTCGCAGAGAGGGATCAAGACCGGAAAATTTTAATCCCACCTCGTGTGATGCGTTATCACAAACACACAATAGAGAAGTGAGAACTGTAAAACTGAAATCAGAATAAGACCGAATTGGATTGCGCGCAACACGTCGAAATATGTTTGTGTTATTTCTAATGCTCGAGTAAAGTCAGATTTGTTTTTTTTTTTTTCTTAATGTGATCGCGTTCAAGCGATACGATCGATACGGTCGTTAATAGAATGGTAATTGCGGCGCAGTCATCAACGCGCAAGTGTACCTATATACTCTCGTCACGAACAAAACTTTGGAATATTACCACGCTAACCATAAATTTTCTATATCGCGATTCTCTATCGCGAGGAATTCTTTGACAAAGTCCGTTTTCGAATGCTGCGCGCGCGTTTGGATCACCTTTGTAACGACGGGAAATCGATGTCGGCGGCAACGACAAAGAGATTGCAACTACGCGTTTTTCGTCGGGGGCGGGAATCGCAATTTGACGAAAATGGAAAATCGAATTCATCGGTCGGGATCGCTCGTTCGCGCAGCGTTGATAGCGATTGAGTTTCTGTTTCGCGAAATAATAACTCTCTGGCGCGTGGCCGTGTGCACACACGGTATCTGCGAATTTATGCGCGGTCGGAATGAACTGTAAATACTTGAAGTAGAAAACAAAAAAAAAAAAAAAAAAAAAAAACAAAAAAACTACAACAACAAAAAAAAACATTGCAATGCAATCCGTCGATCTCTGTCCGGGGCTGTTTTGCATTCGCGAAGGCACGTTCTCGCGTGGCGAGGCAAAAATGGGTACGCGCTTGAAATTGCGACAATTTGATTTGGCCGTTCGTATAACGTTGGCAACGTTGATCAACGAGACAACACCGGCGTAAATTAGTTGTCGCGTTCGCGATAATGCGCGACGATAAAAACCAACCGGAAGGTTTTTCGCACAAACGTTTATTCGTCGTGTCGTATGGCAACAAATACGTCGCGCTTTTAATCAAATAAAACATGAAATTAAAAATGATTTTTGCAAAACAATATCGTCTGGAGTTTCGTATTTCCACGAATATAAATTTAAAGGACGATATTTCTATGAATAAATTCATGAAAGCGGCAAACGAACGCATGCGGATATAATATTGAAATTAAAAATCATTTGTTTATAAAAAAACGTTTACACTAAAACTCACGTTAAAAAATATAAAACTCCAATTGAATTTTTAAAATTGTTACACCAGCAAGCTACAAAAAACGTATTTAAAACTCATACTTTGATCCTTTTCTTAAATCATTTTAAAAAAGTTCTGTGCAATAGAATTCTTTTACTTTAATTAGCGCGAAACGTAATATTTTTATAATATTAAAAGTACATGTACTCACTTCGCGCTAATTAAAGTAAAGAATCCCATTGCAGAATGTTTCAAAAGAATGTATAAGGAAAGATTCCGAAATCTCGAGAGTTTTATTGACACGAGAAATCTCTAAAGACTTCGTGGTAGATAAATAGATAGATAGATAAACGATTCCTCGCGAGGTGTGTTACCGGCGCTTTCACAATGCTATCAATTTAATATACGATACGATAAGAGACAATATATCAAGGCGACAATAATCCCTCATACTTATCGCTGCTGATACGGTCGGGTAAGCGTTAAACGCACGGCGCCGCCTTTGTTTCAAGGAAGCTCGATTAAAGTTTCCCCGAACGCGCTCCCGTTCTTTAACGACGCTTTCAAACGGCACCTACCTCGCGAAATAGGCCACACGAAATAGCACACATAATCTGCGCCGACGCGGTCTCTTGATACGTTACCAAGAAGTTTGTCTTTCCGAGCGACATTTAATAAGTAAACGAGAACGAGATGTGACTCCGATAATTTTAAATCGATATCGAAATCTCGTTATTTAAAATCTGGCGCAGCTTATTTTGAATAAAATACAAACTAAAGTTACTCGAAACAAGGAAGCGCGCTAGACCGCAAAAGTGATTCGAAGCGCCGCCGTGAAAGTCAAAGTGCACGAAGCCGCACGTGACGGCGTCATCATCGACCAGATGCACAGCGCGCGCTGTATCCCGCGGCGAGAGAGAGAGAGCCGTTTTCCACGAAGAAGATTCGATTGACACTTCGTGGAATCATCTACCTACGCACCCTCGTAACGCGCGGACACGTGAGGAGAAGAAAGAGAGAGAGAGAGAGAGAGAGACAGAGAATGAGAGAGAAATCGGTTCGTGCCAATTTTCCCGATTCGTAATTTTCCGAGAAGCGACGCGCGCGATTGCTTTCTCGGTTAAACTAATTGTGTAAAGAATTTATTTAATCGGGGTCTGGGGAAGTGCGCAAAACACACTCGACTGTATTCCGCTCGCCGTTGGATCTTCCGTTTCCTTTCTCGCGAAGGAAAAATAGGTTTCAATATCTTCCACAGTCAATTAATAAATTTACGAGATTATCTTTTAAAGAGCTTCGAGCTCTTATCTTTTATAATCGGACTCGTGGATAAATGTTACCTAAACCTATTCATGAACTTATTCGCATATAATTTAAAAAAAAATTTCTTCTATTTTGATTAAAAAAAAAACTTGCACAACATAAGCGCGCGTTACGCGCACGCTATTATTATTTTTATTTTGACGTGTAGTGTGTCATCAGTGAACACAACCTGTCACCGCGATAACAGCTAGTATACATATCTTACAAATCATATATAATACACATATGAAAGATGTCAGAAACAACGTACGAAAATCACACTCTCACGAAGAATAGTAAGAGAGAAGAATAAAAAAAAACAACGTGACTACAGTCACGTGGTGTTTTTTCTCTCCTCCCTGTCACGTGACTTTACTTTAGTCACGTGTTGATTTTTCTCTCTTTTCTGTCACGTGATTTTAATTTAACCATGCTTTTAAAGACACGCGACCAAAGTATAATCACGTATGTATGTCATCTGTTAGCAAGCATACGAACATGCACCCACGTGAAGTTGGCCCCCCAACATTAAAAAAAAAAACTTTTTTTATGTCAATCGTTTGCACATTGTTTGCACAGTTTGGCACACTTCGATTTTTCGTTTGCACACCGCTCAATCAAAAGTTATATTTAAAAAAAGTTTCGGGGG
>NW_018020675.1:270195-308473 GCF_002006095.1 Pseudomyrmex gracilis | reverse complement strand
TTTTTTTTTTTTAATGTTGGGGGGCCAACTTCACGTGGGTCGAACATGCACACATTTTGGTCGCGCGACGACGATAATAATAATAATGTTTCTGATGAAACATGAATTTCTCACTTCCGAAACTTTATCGCATGTATCCAAACCAGAAGCACAAACAAAAAAACGCCAAAATACTTTTACTTTAATGTTTTGTTCTGAAGCAATTTTTTTTTTTTTTTTTTTTTTTTTTTTTTAGACTAAAACAAAAGTTGCGCGTGAACTCGGCGCGAGGCGCTATCGTTGCCTCTTGATTCGACATGAATCGAGAAACACATCCGAGAAACGTCCAATCAGCGTCGAGATAAAAGTGGCAACAATCAATATCGAGAGAATCGATTGTGATTATTTACACAAGCTTTTTCTGGTAGGACACAACACAGTCGCGCGCTATGCACACGCTATTATTGCTTTTCTCTTAACGTGTAGTGTCAGTGCATTTTACTTGTCATTGCAATGACAGCTAGTATATACAAACAATTATAATACACATGAGATATACATATGTGTGAGAGATGTCAGAAATAACGCATGAAAATCAAACTCAAAAAAAAAATAAAAAAAAGAGAATAAAAAAACAATACGTGACTAAAGTCACGTGACAGGGAAAAGAGAATATTATATATATTATATATAATATATATTCTATAAAAAAGAGAATTATTATTATGTATATTATATATAATATTCTATATCTATATATAATATACACACACACACACACACACATATATATATATATACCGTAATCACGTGATCAAAGTCAGTGATCTCGCCGCGGTCACGTGAGCGAGGTCAGTGACTCCGCCAAGATCGCGCCGAGGTCATTGACCTCGCCAAAATCGCGCGGCCGAGGTCAGTGACCTTATTGTAGTATGTATATAATAAGTATAATACAATATAAAATATAATATTATAAATATATAATAAATTATATGTATAATATATATTATATATATTTAACGTTATATATAATATAAAGTACAGTCACGTTACTTTAGTCACGTGTTGTTTTTCTACTCTTTCCTGTCACGTGACTTTACTTTAGTCACGTTTATACGTTTTTCCACGTATACGACGAACTGTCAAAATCGTTTTTCTGTCATTATTTACTCTCTCGATCTTATCGATTCGATTCGACTCGATCAACTAACCAACCAATCGGCAACGCGGAAAAGAGGTGACAATAGATACAATACATTCGACTCAAAAACGCGCACTTTGCGGTCCAAATGGACTTTTTTTAATAAGGGAAACGTGAAAAAAGAACTCATCATAAAAGTCTTTGCTGCTACTAACTGATAACGAGAAACATCTTGGTATATTGGATAAAGCGGAAGAGTTAAAGGATTGACGGGACAAAGAAGCGTTTAGCGTGTGCGGAAAGGGTTAAACGTCGCCGGCTGGAAATTTCCTCGGACGACTTCCGGCAAATTGCTAGACGAGCTGGAAGTTGGTTATATCGACAGACGGGGACGAGGAAGAGAGCGCGGCGACGGCGGCAACGGTGCACGAATGCGCGCTAAATCGAGGGGGTTTAGGAAGCGTAGACGGTCGGAAGCGCGGTCGCTCTCCTCCGATGAATATTAACTCGGCAATTCGCGCTCATTTCGCTCCGAAAAGATACCCAAGCGAATTTTCCAAAACGGCGCGAGCCTGAGAACGAATCGCTAATACGCCATTAAACGATTTTCCGCGATTTGCCTCAGCCCGACGAGAAATTCTTTTTTTCGCTTTTGTATAAATATTTGTATACATACATACATACATACATACATACATACATACATATATATATATATATATATATAACGAGAACAACTTTAAAAAGAAACGCACTAAAATTTTTTAACTTTGTTGCAAATGTTTGTGTGTTTTTTTTATCGAGATCCGAAAACCCGGTAACATTCCCCCCAGGAATATGATTCGCGTTTATTCCAACCAGGGAAATGTTGGTTCGATGTCATAAAAATCTAGGGGGGAGAGGAAAAGGGAACAGGTCGTGCACACAACACTTTACACCCTGTTTTACTTGCCCGTCGGGACCAAAGCCGCGCCGGAAAAGCGACTGACTGCACCCGAACCGATCAGATCCGGCAGCGGCGGGCTTTAATTGAAATTCCGGGTCGATACGATCGTGGACATTCGATACACATATACACACACATATGTACATACGTACACGGCGGTCCTGTTATCTAGCGACGTGGAGATGAAACGCACCTGTAACGACGATTTCCGGGAGGAGTTATCTGTCCGCCGTCGCGATAAGGAAAAGCGACGAGATCGTGGGCGTGAAACGCGAAGAAGATATACACGGATGTATCTTTCAAAATCGATTTTTCGTGTTGCTCGAACGTTTTATTACCAGACCCCGTCGCGCGTTATCTCTTTTGTGTTATCTCACGAAATACACTATCTTCATATTTAGTTTTAATCCCGTTAAGAAATCCCAGACATTTCCGAGCGATTCTTGTGAAAATGAGAAAATCTTATTAACTATCTAGTGAAAAAATTTCTAAAAAAAAAAAAATATATATATATATATCAAAACTAATGTTATTTCCTTAATACAAAATGTTGAATAAAGCCTCATGAATTTTTACAGAGTGTTTGCAACGTTTTAACCAATAAAAAAATCGCGTCAAACATAAATGTCCAAGGTTTACAGGATATGTACCTAGAGAAAATATTTACAGGATTAAAAGTTAAAACTCTATAAACAGCAAGCAAATGCGCGCAAGTTTGAAATAATTAAACTAGTTGAATTTAAGTTCGGAAGTTTGGTTCTAACGTATTTTATAAATAATATTTATAAAACAATATTTATTACAACCACACACTTCGACACTATAAGAATTCAGGAAGAATCGAAAGGATATTTTTCCTTCAAGAGATACCGATAGTGTGCATCCTGTAGGATAATCTCTACACACACGTGACAGTATTATGACGAAGCTCTTTGACGCGGATATCGAAAGCGAATATCGTTTTGTCGACAATGGCGACTGACGTCTCGCAGCGTGCTTTTTGTGACAATTCATCCCTGATCGGACATTTCCCTTTCCCATTTCCTCTTCCTACTCGTTTTTGTGCCAAATGGGAACTCTCCAAAGGTGGATCTTTATGAAATAATTTGAATTTTACGATCTTGTTGGGGGGGAGGGGGAAAAGGGAAGACAAATTTGGCTAATTTAGAATCAAGAAATTTTTCTAAAATAATAGATTTTACGTTTTGACCGTATTTCACGACGATTTATTTCGGCGAGTAGTTAATTCTTAATTTAAACTCTAGTCACGTTCTCTTCGTTTTATTCGTCTCCCTTCATATTTTACTTCTTAATTTTACGCTATTTATTTAAGCAGTCTGTATTGTTGCGCTACTGAGAATCTAAAAATGGTCCGGAAATATTTATCCTGTTGTTAAATTAAAAAATGTCTTTTAAAGAATTAACACCTGCACTTGGCGCTCTCTCTCTCTCTCTTACTGATTTTTTGTTGTCTAAAATTTTCTCAATATATTGAAAATTTTGACAAAGTCGAAGTACGAAAGGATTGGATCAATCCGAACAAAAAAGTCGTTTACCATTTTGCAAAATTCGCAATAATTATTGAGTTATCAACGAATGTGAGCCATCGGTGGAATGAGCGCGTGGGAAGCAACGATCCCCGAACTCTGTGAGCGTGTATGGACTTTTAGTTGTGAAAAAAACTGGCTTATCTCACGCAATGTCCTAGGCAACGGCGGAGCAAACAAGCAAGCGGTGTTTAACACAGCTTCATGCGATCAGCTGATTTTCACGGCGATAAAACTGAAAGTCACACAGAGTTCATTCTCACGTGCTCATTGGCTCACACTCATTAATTAAACACTCGAGAAATATCGCGAACTTTGCAAAAAAAACAATGACCTTTTTGCTCATAGATTGAACCAATTTATATCTTCGTACTTCGGTCAAAATTTTTCAAACAAACTTCAAACCATGTATATGATGTACACGATAATCAACATCACTGAAAATGTATTTTCAATTCTTGCTTCTGTCGCTGTTTATTTTGTAAATTAAAGTCTAGAAATCGTCGCACACCGTCAGCCACTTGATTAGAAACGTTCCAGTTTTTTCTCAAGATAACAAACTGTTCGCAGCAGGTATCGTGCATGAGAAGTATCAAAAATGCACGAGATATTTCATTAAGAATAATTACGACAAGCTCTCGAGACACTTTTACGTGTCACCGATTCGAAACTTTTTATTACTATTATTATTACTATTATTATACGTCGTCAGCGACTAACACTGTTGTCATCGACAATAACTTGTCACTTTTAAAATTCATCTATAAAATATAGAAAACTTTTTTTTTTTTTTTAAATAAAAGTCAAGTATTGAGTTAACACAAATATCAACCGTATCAATTTTACAATTAAAGAAGCGCAAGATGCAGGAGATTGATCGAATCCGCGTTACTTTTTCGTCTCGTTCGATTTTCTTACGTACGTAAATTTTTTATTTGCACGCAAGTGTAACTTCTGTCCTCGCAATAGCAACCTGGCTAATATTGACCTGAACATACCAAGTACATACGACGGTACCCACCTATAGAGAACGACGACGATTTCGTAATATCAGATTTCTGATATCTCTGATTTCGGAACATCAGCTGTCGGAAACGGTTATGACAATTTCGAACTGCAGCACGATAAAAAAAGTTCTCGATTTTCGACGCGAAGAAACAAAAATATTTCATTAAAAACAATTCGATTTGTTAGATTTTTAATTAAGGAAGATCGATACGCATTTCTTCGATGATTTATTTGCTCTCGGAAAGTATATCTCTCGACAGAGTTCGATGTGTGATAAACAGAAAAAAAAAAAAAACAAACAAACAAACAAACTTCTCAGTGAATCACGTTTTTTTAATTATATATGTTGTCGTCGGACATCAGATATTTTTACGCAAAATTTAAGAAAAATATTTAAAAGACGCGGACAGAGCACTTTGCATTTCCGATCTCAATCTTATCGTCATCGTCATCTGTCGCGCGGTGTCTCCTTATTTATCATTACGCGCAACATCTGGTTTTTTTTTTTTATTTTTTTTATTAAACATCAAACGACAAGGAAGAGGGGCTTGAGCCCTTTAATACAGCCTTGATGGATAAATCCCATCAACTTTATCTCAAGAATATCCTGCTTACCGAGTACATCGAGAGTAATGTCAGCCTCCATATTGCTTGTGTCGTTATGTGCTTTACACGAGTATCGTCCCGCATCTGTGGCTCTTATCTCCCGCGTATAGATCGTTTGATTCGCGCTCTCGGGATATAGGATAAAATGGCTGTCACTACCCGGCCACGGGTAAGCTCTGTTATCCTTGTACCTGCGGCAGAAATAACGTAAATACATTAGAGAGAGCGGATATATAAACACATAATAAAACGGATGTGTCTAACACCAACATTGCGTGTGAAAAAAATCAACGCGCGTGCGCGCGAAGTGTTTCCACACACATCTAAAACTTATTCAACGCGCGTTAATTGAAATTAATTATACAAATGAAAATTCGAATAACAGAATATTTTTGCGTTGCGTGTTGTAAAGTAAAAGAGACGGGGGGAAAAAAACGATACACGACCGAAGATTACGAGAACAATGAGAGAACTGCATTGTTTTTCACGGAACGATGAATTATCGCGAAGAGAAAGAGTGGTCGATCGTCTTGAAAACGTCGCACTCGAGAACAAGCCCGATATTTCCGGGACGGGAATATCGATGGTTGTTCTTGAGAGCATTCGTTTCGTCGTGTAGATAAAAGTCGAGAGAACGAGCGGCGGCGTTTCTCGCCAAACACTCGAACGAAGGAAGAATCAGGAGCATTGAACCGTTCGCGAAAATAAATCGTCCGAACACCGTAATGCCGCCGCAATGAGTTCGCTAATTCATTGTTATGATTGCATCGCCATTCCGCTCTTCTATTATATCTGTGTATACATCGCAAAATCTAATATATCGGTTGTAATAACCGCAACAACGAAATATTTTTGCACGAGAAGATACGATATATCTCTTATATAAGTCGAATATAAAATAAAAACCTAGAGTAAACATTTTACAATAAAATTGAGATAAAATTCGATATATTGTATATTTATATACCAGAGTATTATTTTTACTATACTCTATATTTATTTTTATACAAGTGATTTTTATATCGTTCTTTGTTGTGTACAAATTTATTTTTTTATTATTAAAACCGCTAACGCATTCATTCTCAATTGTTGCTTTTAATTTTTCAACGAGAATTGTATTTCTTCATCGCACCTTTTAATTCCGCATCTGCTCCTCACGTTGAACGATCCTGTTACGAGAGTAAGCCTTTTTCTTTTTTTTTTTTTTTCCTCATCCTTCGGGGAAGGATCAAAGATTCGACGGCGCTTCCGCGCGAGGGAAAGAAAAGCCTCTCTACGTAATTCAATTTCTAGTGCACTAGGCAAATCCACTTTCGTTTTGCCAGCGGATCAAAGAGACATCGCGCGTGGATCCTGCGAACTCGAGAGTTGCCGCTTCGGGGGTCCTTAGATATAGAAGTTTCTTTCCTCGCTTCCTCTCCCCCCCGAATACATTTGTACGGAAGATTTTTTTTTTTTTTTTTTTTTTTTTTTTCCAAGTTCTTCGACTTCTAAATGATGATTTCGTTCCTTAAATTTCTCATGCTCGCTCGACCGGATCTCTTCGACTAATCGTATACTTCTTCATTTTTATCAACCTATTATCCGATTTGAAACTTTCAATCTCGAAGACTTCGGAGTCTCTCTCGGGTGATCGAATCTTCTGACTTTTCGCACTTTGTCTTATTAGATTATTTTTTGTAAATTATACCGCGTTCTTTACATAGTTGCGCTGTTATCTTGATTCTTAATCTTTGAATCGGTAGAACTTTGATTTCTGAACTTTCAAGGAAATGTTCAGACTTTTTACATATACACATCAGATATTATAATTTCTCTTCTCGATCTCAGATCATCTTGATCTTTAATCTTTTTTTGTGTTCGTACGTTTATACATCTCCGTACATCTCAGACTGTTTATTTTATTTTCCACGTGCTTTTCCGCGTCGTGATCACTTTTAACGGAACTCGTAGTCAACATAATAATAATAATTCTTCGCGGCGGATCGTTTTCATCCTTCTTCCACCCGAGCGAGGAGGAATCCCCGAGATCCATCACATTCATGAAATTTTCACGGACGGAATTCGCGCAACCTTATCGTCGCGACGTCGTAAATAAAAGATTTTTAATAAGCCCCGCTACGCGACCCCCGTCGTCGTCGTCGTCGTCGTCGTCGTCGTTCCTGAAGGGAACGACAGGGGACGATCGGTAATCTTGCCGCAGCCATTAAGAATTCCTTTATTAAACTACTTCCTGCATCGGCAGGACTTCTTTTACGAGCTTCTGTTACCGGTGTACTTTGAATAAGAATTTTTAATAAAGAGTACCCCTCCCTCTTCCCACTTCCTCTATCCCCCCCCTCCTCTTTTCGTTCCCCTTCTCATCCGCGACCACTCGTTTTCCTTTTCGCCGGAATAATTTCGAAGTGGCTCGGGAATCCTCTAACGAGGATTTCGCTACACGGGCGAACTTTCGAAGACTAATAAAGACAGCGAAACATTTGAGAGGATTCTGAGGAAACGAAAGTTCAGGACTCGCTCGTAAGAGTCTTTCGGTAACACGAAAACCGTCGGAAGATGTCGGAATATGACGACGGGGGGACAAGATCGCGTTGACGCCGGGGAAAACTCAGATCCGCAAAGACCTAGAGAGCAAATATTTCGAAATATACGGAGAAATGTTAAAGTTGCGAAGCGACGAAGTAAAACGGAGAAGCACTCAACAATTAGAGACATCGCGAAGGAGAAACACATATCGCGATAAAAGAAGAGTGAAGTACTTGAAATTTTTATGCGACTATTAAATTTGAACGAACACAGATTTTTGAACAACACAAATCGCGTTATTATCTTTGTGCCGAAGCGCAAAAAAAAAAAAACTATCGAACGCGGTCGGTTGTAATTCGAAACGTGCGATTCGCAAAAATGACTGTGTTTAATTATTATTGTGCTCGGGCACATGGTCCGGGTGTGCTATTATCGGATCGCGCATTATATTCGGTCGTTAAACCGCATTTCCAATATGGAGCGCATTCTGAAAATGTACAGGGATCACTGGCTGTGTCCTTAATAGCCTGAAACACGGCCGGCTCGCGTAATTAACGCGAATTTTATTTCAATGAACTTGTCCGCCGTACGCGTTAAATAATTGCTGGCTTTTCCCCAGCATTTTGAAACATTTGACGAATTAATTAATAATTCATTATCGATGATAAATGTAGACGGAAAGACAAGAGGCTCTTAATTGAAATAATAATGAACAAAAATGCTAATAGAATCACATAGGATCGCGAATCACATAGGATGGGAAACGATAGAGCTGAAAATTTTTCTCTCTCTCTCTCTCTCTCTCTCTCTCTCTCTCTCTCTCTCTCTCTCTCTCATCCTCTCTCGTTCAATCGACTAAATTATTGTACATTAAGAGTAACGTTATAACGCGTATAAATAATATATCTCCTCTTTTTACATTATAATTACGTAGATAGAATAATACTCTTCTGTCCTCGTTCTCTCTCTCTCTCTCGCTCTCTCTCTTTACATATGCATAAATTCATCTCTCAAACTAACAAGAATAAATTTAAAATGCAACCATTAAATGACACGATGAATTGCATCTTAATTTTCAGAGCTTTTGTTCGCCCAACGAAGGAGTAAGTTCTTACATTTAAACTTCAACGGAAAAACATGCCTTCTATTAAAAACCCGTTACGGCATCTCGAGCATCTGTTTGCGGAATAATTGCTTGTTATTTTCGTTGCATAAAAATTGCACTAGCAACGCAACGCCCTTTTCTACCTGTTAGTTAGATATTCGCGCAACGGTATCTAAACTTTTTCGCCGACTGGCTCATTGTGACCATAATTGGCTGTTATCCTTTGTCATTTCGAGAAAAAGCCAAAGTCCGTCGCCGCGCGCGCGTTCAATTGTTTATTTACGCCAACCGAGCGGAGTTAATGTTTTTTTTTTTTTTTTTTTTATTTCTTTGTTTTTGGTTGTTGTTGCTGTTAGAAACGTAAACCGAACTTTACGACATTCGTGTACGTTCGCGGATTACGCAATTACGCCGAGCGCGAATAATAGTTTCAGCAAAAATCCAAAGGTAAACCGCGTGTTTAATAAACACGAAAGTTACGCAATTACGTTGAGCGCGTTTTCCGACGGACAAACGTATTTTACCGAAATTTGTTTTTCTAATTTTCGCCACAGCTCAATAATTCAATACCCAGATGGAATTTCGCGATTTACGCGGCAATTTGCAGAAGAACGGAAAACGGTTTTAACGAGGCGCAGCGCGGCATAATTCGTGAGAGATCCTCATCGACGTGAATCGCGTAAACGCGCCTCATTAATTCGGCGATCCCCCCCCTCCCCTCTCTCCTCTTGATGTATTTAGTCGGGCAGTGAAACGCAAAATCGCAAATTGCGGATTACATAAATTAACTATCGAACGCCGCGCCGCGAGTCAAACGGCATCTCGAAACAAGCCGGTGGCGAAGAGCCATTCGCGATTCGCAAACGCGAGTTCCGAGTCACGGGGATATGTACAGGGATATGTGTATACAGCGAGATCGTAAATAATTTTCGCAATTGCCTAACCTTTTCGAAAACGAGGAACGGGCAAATTGACAAAGAACAAATCCTAAACACAATCCTCGAAATTCAACAGATTGAACTTCGGGCGTTGTCATCGATTTTGACACTCAAATAAATTCAATATATCGATCTTCGATATTCTTGCGAATAGTTTTTTATAATTAGTTGTGCTTTTAGCAACTAATTATAAATTTCTTATTTTTTAAATTTTGTAGTTATAAAAAAAATTTAACATGGAGAAAGCTTTACAATATGTTGTAAATGAGAGAAACTATTAAATTCTAAACCGGGGGAATGAAGTATATATCTCTCTGGGAAACCTACTCGTCGTCAATTGTGTTGAGTTTTTCTACGTCACCAGTTAAGAGTTAATCGAATCAGTCACAGGTCACGGGTCGAATAACCCGAAAGGAAGTATCCGAGAGAACTGAGTTATTCTAGGAATAAAAGAAAATGCAGTTCGACGAAGTGACGGTAGGTAGATAATTGAAGGGACGATTTAATTGAATTAGTCTCAATTTGTTCTGAGGAAGAAATAACCGAGAGAGAAAGCTGTATATTTTTATTGTTAGTTAATTAGCGGATCATATTAATTTCACGAAATAAATGCAAAGGAACTGTGCGACAATAAAAGATGTATTTGGAAGCAAGTTGAATCGGCGAATCGGTTTTAAAAAAGAAATAATCCGACGAACACACACAACGAACTGTAAAAAAGACAAAAATTTAATGAACACGATAATTGAACACTAAAATAAGTATCTTCGTGAAGCGATAAAAACCACAAATATATATGAGAAGAAAAGTAGTCAGTAATACTAGAGCTACAAATTGAAAACGAAAAAAGAAGTTGAATGTAACGATTAAGTAAGATAACAAGAAAATATCAAAACAATACTAAGTAATACAATTCATAAAAAAAAAAAAAAAAATCTTTCTATTTCTGATAATATTATTTTTATACGAGAGACGAGCTAAGACGTAATTTTACACGACATCGCAGAGAAATGTCGAAAATAATGCGGATGGATGTTGCAAATTTAATATGTATACTTGCAAAAATATTAAATAATACTGAATAACCTCCTAATTTTGACGCTGTAAAATATCAAAAATAAAATCCATAGATTTATCGCTGAAAAACTTTTTTTCGGCAACGTGTGGCACTAATTTTGAACGTTACGTAAATATATAATTCTTTCAAAAATGTTGCTTCAACAAAGTGTTCGCAGCGTTAAAAATTCCACTTCATTCGAATGAAAACCCACTTAATCAACTTAGGCAGTCGAGTCGCAACAGACTCTGTTACCGACCGACCGAAAATGTTATCTAATCGGAACGCGAGCGAATAAAAGTGTTTTATTTTTATTTTTTTTTCCAGTAAATTTATAAATTATATTTGCATTGCTATCTTTTGATATCTTTCGCAAATAAAGATGTTTCGCAAACAAAAGGCGAAAATGAGATTACGAGAGATAATTAAGGGAGAATACTAATTAAGCAGTTCGAATGCTATTACGAGAAAACACTTCTAGAGACAATCGCACGTCACGTAATGTTTGAATTATTATTGTTTCGTCGATTAGAATCAACGTTCGACTCTCGTGTCACGCGCGAACGGATCGTTCTCTCTCTCTCTTTCTCTCTCTCTTTCTTTCTTTCTCTCTCTCTCTTTCTCTATCTCTCGCTCGCTGAAAGTTTCACGGCGTCAGATTTACTTTCATTAGAGAAGCGAGAACGCGACGTCGAGCAAGACGGGCGCGCGCGCACACCGTCGAGGCATGAATTTCGCATCCACTTTCCGGATTTTGGCGGATTTGCACGCTAATTAAAGCGCGCTCGCTTCCATATTTAACACCAGCGCGCGCATCGACTAAATGTCGCTAAATTTCTCTTCATTTCGGTTACAAGTTTATATACACGGCAAAATTATATAAATCTTCCTCGCCTTATTTGTGAAAATACAGAGAGAGAAAGAGAGAGAGAGAGAGAAGATCCTTTTGTATAGTATGTTACGGTACAGCAGAAATAGCACAGGAAATGGAACACAGCGTAACAGAAAAGGTTCTTGTCAATTCGAGAGATGAAAGACGTAAAGTACAGAATTAATCTAGTGTCAAAAGCGAAAATAGTATCTTGTAAAAACAGAACAAAGATTTTCTCGAAATTTCCTCGAGTGAAAATGCACTCGGACAAATTGAATGACTGTCGAATCACTCGAGTTAAAGTGACTTTTCCTCATATGGGATATGAAATCTTCCATTTTCTGTCGTGTAGTGAATTATTTTTATTCTGCGTGGTGTGTGAAAGTAAATGAATAAAATTTCATTTGTGTGAAAAAGTTGCGCATCAGTTATATACAATCAGTTATATATAAGATTTTGCAATAAACCATCGTATACGTCTAAGCTTTTGACGATATCGAATCAGAACAGAGTATCCGAGATCTAACCAAGCGAAGAATTGATCCCATTCGAAATGATTTTTCGCAACAATTTTATCTTTACAAGTTATTACAAGAATAATTTGAAATATGACCTAGAAAACTCTTTACTCAAAGATAGAAGTTACGAAAATAAATATAAAACTTTATTTTTGTGCACAATAAATCATTTTACTCGAAACAAGTGACACACATTCGCTCTATTCGGTCAGAGTTGAATAGTCACATTCGTGAAAAGTGAATTTTCACTAATTAAATGGCAGTATTTTCACTATCGCTTGGAGCGAATTCCACTCGTTCGGAAGTTAGATTTCACTCCAAGAAATTCAGAGAGTTGGAATGCAATTATCCGTCAGCAATTTAATCAAATACATTTTTCACTGATCGTAGAAAATTCGTAGAAGATTCAAAAACTTGAAAAAAAATTTTAAAAAAATACGCGAGAAAATGAGAATAATTAAAAATTACTAAGAAATAATAAAACTTCGATGACATTAAGTGGATCGGTTTTAATGAAGAAGAATGAGAAATTTGGTATTCTCTCACGGGTTTCGTTCTTTTTCACTCTCGGTAATTTATCATGTAAAATCGCCGCACTGTAATGAGTAAAAGTACGAGGCGATCGACCGTACGGCGATCCATAAAAGGATTTATCCTGGCTTCTCGCGAGCACCCGCAGGCAAGCGCCGTGAATTAATCTCGCTTAATCGCGGAAATAAAAAGAACCCGCTGCGCGCTTCCGGACGAAAGATCGAGCGACCGGATCGAGAGATAGATCTCTCAGAGCAAAATGGACGCCGGTCGGTAATTCGCCCGGGGGTTAAACTAGTCCTTCGTCCTTGCCAAAGGAAGCGACCACCATTTGTCCGTCTCCGTGGCTGCGGATCGGCAGCGAGTGAGAAATTGGTCCGGTGGTTGTGAAAAGCAGGAGAACAGGCGTAGGGAAGAGGAGAGTGGAGAAGAGAGAAACGCGCTGTGTGGAGTTGTAGAATCGACAGAAGGACGATTTCCTAATTTCGGATTCTCCAACCGCGTCAGTACGACCACCAAAAAGGATCTTCTATTCCCTCAGATCGCTTCACTATTAGACCTCGAATACCATCGGAAGGATTTAGTAATCGTTGAATTTTGAAATTATACTTGGAAATTTTTTGCATACAAAAGCGCGCGCGAATTTTTTTTTTTTTTTTCAAATCCGAAGAATTTCCAATTTTGACATGTAATTTTTACATAATAGTAATATGAAAACGAAAAGATTGTTCCGCCTCGAAGTTCTACTTATCTAACGCCAAGTTCTATCTCACTCACATTTATATTAAATTTATTATTTAATAAATCACCAACTTGTTGGATTGATCAGAAAGTCTTTTCGTATTTTAATACAAATTTTAATACAAAAATACAAAAAGACTTTTTGACCCAATATTAACCCCCTTATAACTTTCTATATAAAAATTAATATAAAATTGTTTTTTTTTGTACATGTATATATAACATATATAAAGTTTCTATCCGAATTAAAAAAAAAAATTCTCTATCCTCTTTGATTATTCTTCATCCGCTATCGCGACAAGGAGATAAGTTACCTGAAACTCCATTCTTACGTAGCCCGTATAAATTCTATAAATTCCCCTTCATATTTCTTCGCGCATAGGATATCGCCGAGGTAATGAAGAAAAGCATCGCGCGGTGCTCCTTCGACGGTGCTTCGAGGAAACGGAGAACTGATATAGAAGAGAGAGAGAGAGAGAGAGAGAGAGATGTTCGGTATATCTCGACTAGAGAGACGACATTTGCGTATTAAGAATCCCGGGCGTATATCGATTTCCCATAAGGACTTCTCTGAACTGGCGCGTCGACGGCCTGGCTTTACTTAGAAACGCGCGGTCCACGTGGCTTTGAGGTATCGATTGCTTTATTACCGAGTAGTGTAGCGCGCGCGGCCGGTGGTCGAGCACGAATTTATCGCGCGGGGAAGGGTGGTGGTTGCTCGCCTTTCAGATTCCGCGAACGCGATTAGGTGAGCGATAAGCGCAGCCGGGGAAAACGGCGTCCCCGCGAAACGGGAAAAGTTTCACCGAGCGATACCGCTCCAGATCCGAAGAACTGATGACCCGGGGTTTCGGAAAAGCCCCGTCTCCCGTGCGGAATGCGTTCATGTTTCACAGCGCGTTCATATCCGTTTATAGTTTCCGAAATGACCGGAAAGTTTCGAGTCAACGACGCAACTCGCGCATATATACAAGGAGAAACGTTACGAGAAATTGTTGGAAACTTTCTTATTTATAACGTACGTTAGTAAGGTACTCAGACGGCGCGCGTTAGCGTTCGCTCGCGTAGGTATAGGTATAGGGTAGGTTATTAAATTAATCATATTTGCTAATTGCAGCTCGAACCGAAGATATAGCTCGAAATATATGAAGCGACACGTCTGGGATTTATTTGTGTGTTTCGTTTTATTTGCTATTTTAAACTCACCTTCTGCCGCACGTTTTCGCGTATTTCTGAATAACACGCGGTAGCAACTCGTGTTATAATTACGAACGATGCGAAAATAAATTTAAATTTTTTTTTTTTTTTTTTCAGAACACCGAGACAGAATAATAAATTCTGGCGAGTTTCTCATTTTGTCAAAATTTTAAATCAAAAATTTATTAAAAGAAGATGTACTCTCTCTCATCTGATTTTTCTTTCTCGTTCGTGTTCTGTTGTTCGTTATTTTTCTTTTTCGTTTTCTGTTCGTTCGTCGATTGTTTCCGCGACATCTCGCTCTCTATCCCCATTTAAAACTTTATTGTTCGTTATACTTCATCTGAGACTGTCGTGAAGTCGGCACCGCGTGCTTCAACATGCGTACATATATGTACAATCGTGTGTGTAAAGTTTCTCGAGAGGTAGAAAAGAGAGAAAGAGAGAAAGAGAGAGAGAGAGTTTTCTTCCGGGAAAATTTTTCCAAGGGAGAAGATACGAACTGCGAGACGATGTCCCGACGGGCAGTTATCCGGTTACGAAAAAAAAACGACGATCCGGAAGGCGGGAGGTCAATCGAAGGTCACGTGAGAGTTCGATGGCCGCTCAATTCCGGAAATTGAAAAGGACGCTTCGACGGGGGTGGAACGTAGTCACGGGTTTGAGTAAGTGCTACCCATGCCGGCTTAGTTGCCGATATCTCTGCACACTTGAGGTACTTGAAAATGCCATCCTTTTCTCCCCGTAATGCCGGAAGGAACCGGTCACTCCTTTCACGCTCGAGATAATTCGACGTATGGAAATACCTCGACAATTTAAACGATAAAAGTATTTGCTTCCGTCTCGAAACAAACACGTGCGATGTTTAATTGTTGCGCAATAATTTCATTGACGTGATATCACTTTTTGAATTTCGTAATTTCGCTCTTATGTTACGTTCCAACACATTGCGACAACGTGCTGTGTGTGTGTGCGTGTGTGTGTGTGTGTGTGTCGGTATTTTTACTGATTTAATAAAACTCTTCCTAAAAAGATTGACGTCAGATTGAAGGAAAGTCCGGTTTGTGCTCTATATATATGACGTTCGAGTTCTTTGAATCGTCGGTGACGTGAGCGGTGTGTACGCGCGCATTTCTATTTGGATAACTGCAACTCCCTTACCTCGCTCGAGAAGCGAGGTAGTGGTCTGACGCGAGGAGTCTTTCCAGGAAAACTTTGCGTATCGCCTTGACATCCATTCGGGCCGGCGCCGCGGCTCTTCGAAGAAAATTTCGAGCGGAAAATCGATCTCGCGACGACAAAACGGTATTGAGGCCTTGACCGCGCGCGCGAAAACCGCATTTGGCTCTTCGCGTGGTGGAATGGAGAATAAATGGGAAATAGATGGAAAATAAATGGATGGATGGATGGATGGAATAAGCGGGAGAGAAACACGAACGGGGTGAAAGAGTGACGAAGAGGAACGGGGAGATGGCAAAGTAGACGGCGATGAATGAAAAACGCAAATGCGGAGAAAACGGAGAACAAATGGGGAACAAATCGGGAACAAATCGGTGATAAATGAAGAACGGAGTGTTCTGAAGAACACGAGCGAGGAACGGAAGGAGAAAAGAGCGACCGAAGGTGAGATAGATCGAGAACCGACAGTTGAACAAATTGTGATTCTTCTAATCGTGATCTTTAGATCTTCTAAATGTGCGGATTACGACAAAGAGGGAATTTCGATCTGTTATCCCGCAATCTTGTGTGACGCGCGTATTATCCTTGCACTTACACTTTTCGTCCTTTCCTTCGTAACCCACAAAACAAAGCGTGTGCAGCACACCCGTTTCCGAGAGAGAATAAGAATTTCAGCCGATGTTTCGGAAGTTCGACATGAATTCAATTTCCACAACGAGGTCAATTTATCTAAACCACCAACCTCGCCTCTTATATGTCTAGTAAAATTGGCGTGAGAACTTCTTTCTTTTTTTCTTTCTTCGCTTCTCTCGTGTAACTTTCCTCTGTGTGTGTAACACACACACACACACACACACACACGTATATATATATATCTGCTAATTCAACCCCTCGCCGTGCCTTCTATTCTGCAATTACTTTCGCCCGGATGTGCCCTTTAAATTTGGGGAAGATTAAAGAGGGTGAAGAAAAAAAAACAAATTCTCGTTGCGTCATTATCTCAATCCTCGTGAAAGATTTATCGCCTATTTATCTCTCCCTCCTTCATCATTACCGCGACAACTTTATACCCCTCGGATTTATCCGCACAGGTTAGGGATATGGTTGTGTGTGCTCAAAAACAAAACAAAACAAAACGCAAAAAACACACCGGATAAACGGTTTTGCGGTTTTAATTAAAGCTGATTGCACATTTGCAATATTTATAACGCAATTTTACAAATTTATTTCTCAATAACGAGTTAATTGTTTCACACTTGTATGGTCCCCGCTTTGGTAATTTAATATGTTGAATAATAAAAGCAATAAAATGCAATGTTTATCATAACAATACTTTAATATTTATAGCACGTTTTGTCGTTGTAACTTTGCGGCAGTTATTTCGATATCGCAACAACGTTATTATCGGATTTAATGTCCCATCAATAGCTGTTGAATATTATGTTAACACATATTGCATCCGCTATATACATATATATTGGAATTTTTACAGCAATATAATAATATATTATAAACTCCCCCCTCCCCCGTGTTGGGCAGACAACGTGTTTGTCGCGCAACGACGATGAAGTTCCAACCTTCTCTTTATTTAAAAAAAAAAAAAAAACAGTTGTTTGAAAAAAAAAAAACAAAAAACATTTTTATGAAAAAAACCGAGTGAAACAGCTTTCGTCGTGTGATGAATATTACTAATATAAAACGTCGAATGAGTCAAACAAGTTTCCCTATGAAAAACGAACGCTGTCCAGAGAAAATAGAAGTGCTACAATTACAATAAAAGAGACGAGTGTTCGTTTTTATCGGTCGACAGTGCGCAGTGGCAACAAAGAACGAAGTGCACTTGGTGCTATCGGTTAAAGCAGCGGTTCTCAAATTCCCAATCCTCTGAAATTCGATCTCGCACATTCTCTTTTCTGGTATTTGAAATTCGTCAATTCCTCCTTGATCGTTTTTTTTTTTTTTATTTATAATCGCGAGCCAATACTCGAGAGTTCGACGGTTTCTAATAATGTCGAAGCAAAATGTTACAATACACCATTTTTTCCTAGTACAATATATATATATATAATTCCTTTTTAATATAAATCTATCGTCATTTACGTGTCACTTGCGTTGGTAGTGAAATTTAATCGTAAATCTCTGTACTCGACGAAAATTTTCCGACTGATATGCTCGAAACAAAATCGTGCGAATTGAAATTAAAACGATTCTAGCAGGTACGTGCAAAAGATCTAAAAGACATCAAACGGATTTTTCCCGGAGCTATTTATTGAGACATCAGCTGGACGATGGAAAGAGCGATTAAAATAATATTTCCTTCCGCGGCGAGAAAAAGAATCGATCCCGAGAGGGCCTCCTGGTATCTTTGAAAGTTCCGCGCGCAATCGTTTCGATAACGATGTTTATTGTCGCGAAATAAGTGTCTTTATCGTATTGCGAATTGCATACAGCGGTAATTGTACGTCAATTGCGACGAAAAATTGGCGATTTGCTTGGATTCACAGTCTATATACCGTTTGTTTGCCGTTTCGCGTCGAAATACACAAGAGATTGTGTTTATCTACAACAGACGGACACTTAAAAAAAAAAAAAAAACCGCGTGCGAATCTCGCGAGTGAGTGAATCTCACCTTCTTGTACATTTTGACATCGATCTGTTTCGTGCTTGCTTCTTAAAAGGGTTAAGGTCTGGCCAATTGAGAATAAATAACATACACGCCGGCCGAGAACTCTATTTGAGGACAGCGTTTCAAGCAAAGTGCGGCAGCTTCGCCATCGATCGCGCGCGTGTTCGGCATTGGCGCGGTGAACTTCCCGGAAACCCGGTGACGCAACACACACACACACACACACATATATATATATACAGAGAAACTCTTGTAGTAGTTGCGGCGCGGAGTTGCAATTTCGACCGACTGCACTTCGGGAAACAATTTGCACCTGGATTTCCAGGTACCGGACACCACGCATATCCGAGTGCGCCAAATAAGCACTTTTCATATCGCGGCACGACACGCGTCACACGATCGGTGGTTGCGCGAGAGAAGATATATTGTTTTCGGAATTGCGCGAAAGCAAAACGAGAGCGCCGGCTTGATAGATACGCGCCGACACTTACACGCGTATGTATATATATTTCGTTCCGAAGTTAATTGCCGGCGATGATTGTTTATTTTCGCGTGAACTGGCAAGCGAAACTTGCGTGGGAAAAAAAGCGAAAACTTTTGTTCCATTTTAATGTAATGTTTGTATAACAAATGTACATATATTATTAACCCTCAACGGACGGAGCGTGTTTTTCCTTAATTCGCCGGACATGGATCGTTTTCGTCTTGGGGTTTTTAAAAATATTAAATATTTCTAAAAAAATCTGAAACACAATGTGTATATACTCTTTAAACTGTCTATTTCAAGACACCATCATTAATTTTAGTGAAAAAAAAAAGTTTTAATTCATAAATTTTTAGCAAATATGACAACAAGAAAATTACTTTTTTTCAGAAAGTAATTTTGCTCCAGACGAAAACGACTCATGTCCGTCCGTTGAGGGTTAATATACTGCAAAGTTTTTCAATGTTGTTATTATTCAATTATTATCGTCGATATTAATACTCGAAAACATAAAATAAAAAAAAAAAAGGGAGCGATAGAGACGTGTCGATACGTTGCATGAAAATGTTATGACAAAGCTTGAGAAAAAGTTCCACCGTCTCGGGAAACGTCAATTCTCGCGTGGTTGCACGAGCGGAGCTCTCTTTCTCTCGTCGTTCATAGGAGAAAAGTTACAGACGCCTGTGCGACTTTTTTTCTCTCTCTCTCTCTATCTCTCTCTCTCTCTCTCTCTCTCTCTCTCTCTCTCCCCCCCTCTCTCTCGTTGTTTTTTTTCTAATCGATTCCGCGAAGAGAAAAGTGGAAGATTGGCCTACAGGTCTCTGCTTCGGAATCGATCCGTAGTATAACTATAGGCTTGTTGTCTTTCTCACTCTCTCCTTCTCTCTTTTCTTTCTCTCTTATCTCGTATTTCCCTTTGGAAGTAGCAAAGGATAACAATTTCTCCCTTCCTCTATTTCATCGAAAGACAGGGAGGAAAGAAAGAGAGAAATTTATAATTTTTACACAGTGTCTTTGTTTTCCCCGACGGCGCGGAAACACGAGAAAGTCGAATTAGCGTCGATTGTCGCGACAGCGCACACACACAAATACATAGACTTTACACAACACATGTCGCGCGCGTATCCCAAAATTTGCACAGGGCCAATTACGTCGCACTTCTCAGCCTTGTTTTCGCCGCGAATATCGTTTGACAGGTAGATTGGTGCGTGACGTTTCTTTCTCTCGTTCGCCGTGTGTGTGTGTGTGTGTGTGCGCGCGCGCGCGCGTGTTCAATTGGCAAAACGCCGATATCCTTCCGCGAAATGTATGTATCGCGCTACGCTCTATTAGCCTAATGGTTCTGGCAAATGGTATTGTAAAATATGTAACGATTGCAACGCACACACGACGAAGAAAAAAAAAACACTTAATACGTTTTTCATTACCGTGTTTCTTTTCTCTGTTTGAAGTAGCACCGCAATTTACTTAAGTTGTATCTTTTGTTTGCGCTGGGAAAAAAAAACCTCGGTATGAGGTGGAAAAAAAAAAAAAACTCGGGAAAAATTATTTCTGAAACGAGATCCGAATTGAATAAACGCTGAATTTTTGCGAGCGTCTCTCTTTCTTTCTTTCGCGCGGAAGTTAATTAATTATCCCGCGCAACGGAGTTTTCCGGGAAAATTTCGCGATAAGCAAACGACGACGACATCGATGACCTGTGTTTCGTGTCACCATTGAATTCATTAGTCGAGAGCGAAACACACACAAAAGAAAAAGGCCGGAATTCCGAGAAACGGAAGGCAAACGAGGGGGAGGAAACGCTATTAAAGAGTGCGCCGCGGGTTTTAATGACGTCTACTTAGTAATTGTACGAGCGTTCATTAGCGCGAGGCTGTCTAGGCGAAGGTAAAACAAAAAGGATCGATTGTGCGCCCCCCTCCCCCCCCCCACACCTTCGACTTCTCTCCGATTGTGACGTTTCGAATGACCGGAGGGCGTCAGTTCGCCAATTCGCGATTGCCGGGTCGATTTCGACAGTTTCCAAAATAGCACGTACCAAACGAACAGAAACAATACGAGAAAGCGTTCTCTCGCTATAAAAGTGAAAAATTCTAATATCTACATAATCCGAAATATTCCGAATGATATTGACAACTTGGTTGCCGATATTGAGAGTTTGGAATATTTTCGATATTGGCTCTCTTTGCGGTAGGAAAATGATAAACGCGGATTGTTTCTTCCTATATGCGAGGCTTGTGTTGTCAGTGCTTCAAAATCAAAATTCATTACGTGCCAATTTACAGAGCCACACATTTCACGAATATGTCGATAATATCAATTATATCGACTATTTAACAGTTCCAATTTTGCGAATCATATTACTCATGTTTCGCTCGTCTGTGTGTCTCGTTCCTCGCCTCTCTCTCCCTCTCTCCCTCTCTTTTTCTTCTCTTTCTTCCTTGCATTCCGTCCTCTCTCCTCCCACTGCGGATCGTCGAACCGCGACACGCAATTTTCCCGGCTTCACGCCCGTGTCGCGGAAACCGCGGTGGAACGGAATTTCCGGTCGCGCAAGAAGCCGCGCGCGCAAACATCGCCATTAAACTCTCGCAACGCACAAAAACTCGCCTCTTGTAACCCTCTTCTCTCTCGCGCTCCTCACCCTCCCTCTCTTTCGCGTCTTCGCGCGCGCGACGAGAAGCGGATTTGCACGCTTGACCGGCCGGTTGCGAGATCGCGCGCGGAAAAGAGAAAGAGAACAGGTGCGAACCTTTCACGATGGGAAAACGAGATCGCGAGAGATCACGCACGGCGCGGCGCGGTCACGGACAAAAGGAATAGGAAAAGAAGAAGACAGGAAATAAGGGCAAATGACGTGCGCGGCGCGAACGGAAAAGTGACGTCGCTAATTGGAGCGCGATGCCGGCTTCGTAATTGCGTGCGCACTTTGTTCTCTCCCCTCCCTCTGTGAGAAACACGAAACATTTCGGGACACAGCTTTTTGTGCGGTGAACGACATGTTCTACGAAAGACAGAAATATACAAGATATTGATAAGGCGGTTGACACATTCAGAACTTTAATACTTGAAAAGCAAAATAATGATCGTCGAAGAATTCAAATTTATCTCTGGAAATAATAAATAATTTTGATATTGCGGTTTCAAATCTCACGATTAAACTACAAATCGCGTCGCGTATCTGCAACACGATCAATCATTCACACGACCGTCCTGATTTGAAACAATAGGTATTGACTGGTGTTTCCGATCTATTTCGTACGTGTTACAAAAACAAAAACTAGTTCTCGCATTATTTTCTTACAAATGTCTTATAAATGTATTTTTTTGTTATTATTATTAAAGAGAATAAAGAACGGATTTGTTTCTTGATAATCCAAGTGTTTTTCCGAGGTTTTCTTTCTCTCCTGTATCTCTTAACGCCCCATCTGTTCGTATAGTTTGTTTTTTGTTTTGTTTTGTTTTAACGTCTCTGCGTGAGAAGCGGAAATCGGAGGCCTCGGCGCTTTATTCGTTTAACTCCCGACTGCGGCGGAAGGAGGCGGATAAAAACCTATTTCAGTTTATCCGGAAGCTGTCGGAAGCGGCCGGCTTGAGTGCTTTAATGAAAATCTCCACTGCGCGCTGTTCTTCCGGAACACAGAAACGCGACGCGGACGCAGTCGGCTTGTCTTCCGCGTTTTTCCTCTATTTTCCTTTATTTCACGCCGAGTAAGAATTTGCGCCGCGCGGCGCAGAGACAAACGATTATTCCCGGACGAATGCAGGAGAAAAAAAAAGAAGAATTCAGTGACGATTCTTTCTCCGCGCCTAACAAAGAAAGAGAAATTTCGCGGCGGAGAAGGACAAACGATCGGTTTTTAGTTCGCGGAAAAACTGAAAGAAGAAAAAACGCCGCCGCCGCCGCCGTCAAAAGTTCCCGCAAAAATCAGACGCGGTATGTGTTCTTTGCGCTGATAGAATAATTGCGCAATTTACGGAGAAAGAGGAGAAATTACGACGAGATTTGAGATGTCAAATTAAACAAACGCAGAAAGTTTGTTTTACTGTCGTCTTGCACAAAAGCAAGAAAGTAATAAAATCTCTCATCATTAAAAAAAAATCCATGTGTACCGCAAAGTACGCGTTTTTGAGTCGAATGTATTGCATCTATTGTTGCCTCCTTTCCGCGTTGCTGATTGATTGGTTGATCGAGTCGAGTCGAGTCAAATCGAATCGGTAAGATCGAGAGAGTAAATAATGACAGAAAAGCGATTTTGACAGTTCGTCGTATACGTGGAGAAAACTAAAAACGTGACTAAAGTAAAGTCACGTGACAGAAAAGAGTAGAAAAACAACACGTGACTAAAGTAAACGTGACTGTAAAATTTATAGTATATCTATCATTAAATAATATATATTATACATATAATTTATCACTGATCTTGGTCACGTGACCGCGGCGGGGTCACTGATCTCGGCCGCGCAACCTTGGCGGGATCATTGACCTCGGTCGCGCGACCTTGGCGGAATCACTGACTTTGGTTACGTGATTACGGTGTGTGTGTGTGTGTGTGTATTACATATAGATATAAAATATTATATAAAATATATATAATATTCTCTTTTTTACTCTTTTCCTTGTCACGTGACTTTAGTCACGTGTTGTTTTTCCATTCTCCTTTTTTTCTTTTATTTTCCGAGTTTGATTTTCATGCGTTATTATTTCTGACATCTCTCATATGTACAGTCGGCGTCAATGAATCGTTTCGTGGACGCGGGGAGCTAGGGATAAGAGGGACGGTATTCCCTAGCAGTAAATACTGTAATTGGTCAATTCATCGAAATCTGCTACAGTTCGTTGGTGCGGCGCCCGTTGGCAGTACTTACTCCTAGGGAATACCGTCTCTCTTACCCCTAGCTCCCGGGGCTACGAAACGATTCATTGACGCCGACTGTACATCATGTGTGTTAATATAATTATTTGTAAGACGTATAGCTGTCATTGCGGTGACAGGTTCACTGACACTACACGTGAAATTAAAAGCAATAATAGCATGCGCGTAGCGCGCGCCCGTGTTGTGCTAGTATTATAAAAAAAATGAAGTTGGATTATTAAATTAAAGATCAAACGTTGAAAAAAAAAACGTGAAAATGGCTCTTTGAAGTCCGAAGTTTCAATATTAAAGGAAACTTTCTCCGATATATAAAACAACTTTGATAGTAACACACGGAAAACGACGGAGTTTTGACGGACCTTTAAAGCACGTTTCTGGAGCAAAGAAAAGTTCGAAGAGAAGAGATTCTTTTGTATATACGGTGGAAATAAGATTGTGTACGAAGCAGAGAAAGAGAGGGAGGAGAGAGAGAGAGAAAAGAGAGAGAGAGAGAGAGAGAGAGAGAGGGAGAGAGAAAGAGAGAGAGAAAGAGAGCAGCCGCGACTTTCGATTGAAATCGCCTCGAGATATATCCGTCTGTCGACGGACAATCCTTCAGTGAGAGAGAAGACAGGAGATTCCGTCTTCTTGAGTTGCAAAGATTCCACCGTCTGATTTTCAGTGCGCCGCACCGGTTTCGTTTTTCCGACGGCCTGTAGGAGAATCGGAAGTAGAAGAGAAGGGAGGAAGAGCGGTGGGAAAGAAAAGCGGAAATCCTTCTTTTAGCCGGGCTATGGCGAAGGTGAAGAATGGGGCGGAGAAGGAGGCTTTTGTGGTTTAAACCTACGTTTTCCCGATGGACGCGATGGATCCCCCCGTGCGTATAGATGCGATCTCGAGGATTTAGGATCATCGAAAGAGCGCGCGCGCGCATGCACGAGCGACGATTGCCCGGAAATCCGGAAGCAACGAAACTCTCGAATACGCTAAAGGATGTGGCCAAGAGAAATCATGTTCCGAGAATCTATAAGAATTCGAACATCTGGGGAAACACACGAAGTTGAACAGATTAGCGAATATTTGAAATCTCTCCGACAAAGAAGAACCACAGGGTTTTGAGAAATTTCAGAGAAAATACGCGCTACGAGAATAGTAAAAAATAAAAAATAAAAAAAAATAAAAAAATTTAAAAAAATATCAAGCGCAAACTCAGATCGCATTTATCTTCTATTACTCGTGAGATAACGAAAAACGTGTGCGTGACATCCCGATCTGTTTCCCACGTTATTATCGCCAGATTATCATTTATCTGCCGCTCTTTTCTTTTCTTTTATTTAGGTCGAGTTTCTCGCAAGAGAGTCAAAAATCGCTCACTGTAACGATTTCCGCGGCGAAGAAGTTAAAGTTTGTTGAGCAGTGCTATTAATCGGCGTCCCGTGAAAAGCCGAGGCGAGGCGAAAGCGCCTTTTCGCGTCACGCGAACTCCGCCATCTGATTTTTCCGTGGCGTCCATTTTTCCAACAGATGGATCGGTAGGTAGCGGTGAAAAGAGGGAGAAGGGCCGAGGGGGAGAGGGTGGGGGAAACGGAAATCCTTCTTTTAGCTCGGTGTACCAGCGGTGAAGAATGACGGTGAGCTTTAAAGCTTAAAGCCGCGTTCCTCCGGACGCTTCTGCTGTCTGGAAGAACGGGGATGAGAAGAGAGAGAGAGAAAGAGAGAGAGAGAGAGAGAGAGTCAGCGCGCGTGCGCGCGCGAGAGAGGATGAGGCCGCGCAGAATATCCTTTTGGATCCTTTTAAGGCACCCCCGACACACACTCGCTTATGAGTTTCAGGTATACGTGATACCGCGAGATATCCCGAGCTTATTCATCTCCGGCGATAAAATACATTCGAAAATTATACAGGATGTTCTGCTGAACGGCGCGAACATGGGACCGATGGACGAATTCTTCTGATTGGTTCTTAAATTTTATTTCGTACGAAAGTTTCTCGAAAAAACGTTTCCTTGACGGTTTTTTTTTTTTTTAAACAAGCACGAAAAATGTACAAATCTCCCGTACGTAATATGTACATATATGAAATCTCGCGGTTGTTGCCTCTCTCAGATATCCGGAGAATCGTCTCTTGGATTTTCGAAGAGTTAAATATACCCGTGTCGTTTTAGGATACCGCACGATATTCGCAGACGCGAGCTGCTTTCGCTTGCAGAGAATTTACATTTCTATTTTGAGCAGAGCGGAATTCTGGTTTTGTCCATATCTCTCGCCGGTATTATTGTTGACTCAAGATGTTGCGGATATAATTCGACGAGAGAGGTAACATAACGAGAGAGAGAGAGAGAGAAAGAGAGAGAGAGAGAGAGGCAGTATCATTGCCTCTCGCTTCAACTAATCGAAACTGCACATACAGATGCTACCTCATTGTGAAAGCCGGTTTAGATTTCCCCCGTGCAATCATTATCTCCACGTCAAAACATTGGATTCTATTTACATTCGTAAACCAACATAAACTCCTCTCTATCTTTCAAATATCGAAATATCGCGTTTACGTAAAGTGATAGGTTAACAAACAAAGTTTCGTTAGAATTGAAATTTTCGCGTTTGCAAGATTTATCTGTCAGCCGTCTTATCGTCGCTTTTGTCGAGCTGTCAAATATGTGTATATTAATATTTTCTGTTTACATTTATCAACGCGCAGCGCTTTAGATTATCTATCTATTTATCTATCTATCTCTGTCTCTCTGTCTCTCTGTCTCTCTCTCTCTCTTTCTCCGCGGAATAAAAATTACAAATTTCCGAAACAGATTTCCATCGAATTAAAGCGCGGCCCGTGAGCAACACGCCCGCATCCTCCGCGGAATAAACATCTGCTATATTAGCGCCCCGAGACATCCCCGGCGAAACTTCACGTGTGATCTACAAAGGGATCATAACGCAGCAGAAATTCGCCCGCCAAACAGAGAACAATGTTGTGAGCGAGGGAGAAAGCGAGCCCGCCCGCCTCTTGCGAGTTCCCTGATCGCGCTCGAGCGGAACTTTGTCGTGCAACTCTAATTCGTGAATTTAGCAACCCCTCATCTCTCTTCTTCCTCCCCCTCTCCCCTTGAAAACAAGGACCGGGTATATTCATAACCCGAGCCCGTGTTATCTCCGCGCATAAATGCGTTTCTCTGATTTCGCCATATTGCCCCCGCAAAGTAAGGCCGATTAAATCACCGCGGGCGTGTTGCGCAATGCGCATTAAACGTGTATAGTGCCCCGTAGGTCTGTGTGTATATATACAAATATATATATACGCGAAACATCGCGAACGCCGCGGATAGGAGGCCGAGGAGAGGCGCGCGCGCGAACGCGCCGCGCGGGTAAAAGTTTTTCCCAATTTCATATACGCGATGTAGATGTGTGTTACGCGAGCCGGGAGTTAATCCGTTTTTGTGTCTGAAAAAAGCTCGCGGCAAACGGAAATAAATTACCACTTTCCGTCGCCGCGTAAACTTCACCGCGACATTCAGCTTTTATTCTCCGGCGAAAGAGTTATCTGATTTGATTAAGCATCCGCGCGACAATTTCGCGAGAGCCGGCACGTTGAGTAATAGTGGTAGTAAATACTCCATATTTTTTTAACGCGCGTCGCCCCACGCTCTTCTCCACGTGTAAAAAAAACTACATAAGAGTATGAAGAAGAACAATTTGTCGTCGCGCGAACACGCACAAGATGTGAAATAATAGAATATTCCACACCCTTTCCACCTTGAATTTTAATAGAATATTGTTAGAAAATATTTTTTACGTATATCTATACAAATCCGTTAAAATCCATTTTTTGTTAAAAATATAAAAATTATTAAAAATTCAGATAAATTATAAACACATATATATACTTGAATAAAACATGTTTAAATATTACCCTGCAATCTTTCATGCGGAAACGTTCGATTCGTTTGCGCGTGTCGTGAAAGCTCTCTCGAATGTAAAAATTAAAAAATAAACGTAACGTAATGACAGTCGGAAAATTGCCGATAAATGATGAAGTTGTCATTACGTTCTGTGCGCAACGTTGCTTTTCCGATACACGCACACACACACACACGTTTTCAGCGATCACTTTTTTCGCCGTTACAAGAACCACATTCCTCCGAGGAGTGCGTATGGGAAAGGAAGACGAGTTTAATGAGAGCCAGGACCTCCAGATGGATCTTCCGACGTTATCGCGCGATTTTAGCTAATTGCGTGGCCGGGAGAACACGGGGACGACGACGACGACGTGGTCGAAAAAGGATCGCGAGATGCAACAACCGGTCCCGTGACGGGATAAATCGGGAGAGGGAGGATACACAAATCGCACGTTCGTTCGATAAGAGATCCGGTTCTCTCGAGAAAAAAACTTCTCTCTAATTGTTACGGTTGCTGTTGCAAATTGTTTTCTTGAATGGATTGGTTGAATTTTGACGTGCTATCAACTTTTTAGCTTTTTGCGCACACAAAGCGCTCCCCGACTGCTATTGAAACGTGCAATTTAATGTCGAGCAGTCAAGTTTCGACGAGAAGAAACATCTCGTTTCTACGAATAAATCGCTCGAATGATTTAATACACTGTTGTATATAGAAACAGAAAATAAAAATATTTTCACTACGCGCGCGCGCGCGCGCTTACACACATAGAAAACTAACATACTTAACAAATTTAAATATATGATAAAGAGAACTCATACAAATACACATATATTTTCTATTTTTTAAGAGATTAAGTATTTTATGAAACACACACACACACTTTTTATGACAAGAGAAATAAAATAATTTGACGTCGGAAAAAAATTAAATATGACTTTTCTGTGTGCTAAATTAAATAGTGTCTTCAAACTTTTTGCGAAATTGCAGAGCTTTTACGTTTTTTTTTTGTTTCCTCAAAAGCTTTTTTATATTTCCGACATCAATTAACTAATTAATCTTTTAATTTTTGTCCGAACAATAGTTCTCCCATTAAAATACAATTATGTATAAGTTGTGCTTTTTCTCTTGAATATAAATTGGAGAGATTATTATTATCCCTTCACAAAACGCTATTAATTCTTCTCTTTCGCGTGGGCGCGTGTGTGTGTGCGCGCGCGCGCGCGCGTCTGTATATGCGCAAGCAGTTCATGTGACGTTAATAGCCAGATTTTGAGCGATATATGCTATAAATAGAATTTCCCATCGTTAATCCGACTATTCGTTCCTTAAGAGTAATGGCCATTCTGTTTTAATATCGTTGAAACGAAGCGTGTCATAACAATCGCGTAAATATTGAATCATGGACGCGCCATTTGTCACCAATCCGCCATATTATTTTCTCGTATACAACATGCAACACACACACACACACACACACACACACACACACACACACACACACACACACACACATCGCGCGCATCATAAATCACAAGCAATGTCGCTAAATGATATTCGACCGCCATTGTTTATACGCACGAGCGACAAACCCGTCGAAATGTTACATTGGCTTGAATAAATATGGAAATAGTATAATATCGAACCCCGCCCCCTCATGCACGTCGTTCTTTATAATATATTCCGCATCGTGTTATATATCGCCGATCCCTGCCGCCCGAGCGTTCGCATTACTGCATCAATAATTTATCAGTAATTTGTTATCAGTGAGGCAATAGATTCTATTCGAGATATATATTTTCTCTAGTACGCCGATTTTTTTTCCCGAGTATTTTTCTTTTCAAATGTGATCCCGTGGCAATTTTCTCGTATAAAAATATCACGTAAATCGCGTACAATGTGTTCACGAAGAAACTTAAAAGCTGTTTGTTGTATACACATATATGTATTATTATTGCGTAGAAAATGTTTGAACTCTGTATATTTGAAACGTTGAACTTTTCGAACTTTCGAACTCCGAAACTCACGCACACATACACTTTGAGTCTCAGAATCTTCGGAATATTTGTGGACTTTGCGACTCCGCAACTCTTCCGAGTTTTCATCAAATTCCGGTTTGTTTCGAAAAAACTTTAACTTCTCCCCGAGAAAAACTTGAAAAATTAGAATTATTTTTAAGGTCCAATTTAAACATTTCTATTTAATAAATATTTAAAGACGTCTGATAGTTAGAGTATAATGTTTGTGTATAAAAAGAAAGAGTATAGTGTTTGTGTATAAAAAAGAAATGCATGTAAGAACAAAACGATCGGGTGTAGGCAAATCGGTATCTGCGCATCATATTTATTCATGCCTGTTATTGTTGAGCAACACGAAGGCAAAGAAAAGAAAATGAGAGAAGATTGATCATCGTGTATCAAAAGGCGCCTCTTCTCATCTAAAAAGAAGAAGCTTCGAAAGCACAAAATCCTTTTCTCGTAAAGTCCGACGAATGGTTTCGGTTTTTTTTTTGTTTTTTTTTTTTTTTTTTTTTTTTAACTACCTCCTTCCGTACACGCGCTGTCCTTGTTCTTTTGCCTCCGTTCTGATCTCGAACCGAGAGGATATTAAAAGGAAAGGATAACGCCCCCTTTTACATCGTTGTTGTCTCACTCACTCTCTCTCTTTCTCTCTTCCTTTTTCTCTTGTCTTGTTAAATCTCCTGCAATACTCTTTGAACGAGCGATCGAGTCTATGTTCGTGGCGTAAATCGCGCAAACGTATATAGATCTCAAACAGAACTTCTTGAGAATTCTCGATCTTTGCGTTAAGTCGGCGCACAAATGTCTATTTGCGTCTCGACAAATTCAAAATCTAACGGATGTTGAAAACGGATTGAAATTTGATTTTCAAGCAAACAAAGAACAAGAGTTATTTTCGTTATAGTTGCTATTTAACAAAAACTAATTATCAAAATATTATTTTACGTGAATTTTTTTTTAGTTCGCGAATGAAATTACAGAATTTCAAAGAAATTTGTTTTTTTTTCTTTTTTTTTTATGCCGCAACATTTTTGATATCCAATTCCGCGCGAAATGCGTTTTCCGTGTGATGTGTTTCCCGATATAGGATTTTTGTGTAATATGACACATTTTAAACATCGAATGTGTTACAAATGTTTAAATAAATCAAATATGCGTTTTTTTCTTTTTCGCATATCTCGTATCCGCGTTCGCGCATCTCGTATTAAGTAAGTATATTTCATTTCGGCAAGTGCCTCTTTTGTCACATTAATATACAGTATACGGTTAACAATGTATTGTCCTCTTATCTCTTTGTACTTCCCATTTATACTTTCGCTTCTCCTTCGCGCTGTATATTTCGACAAAACTATGATGTAAAGTTTAACTATCTTGTCTGCCTTGTTAAACTTTCGAAAGTTCACGCGTTGACATCAAAATAGAGTTCCGTCGTATTTCCCGTTAGCTTCAGCGAGAACTTATTCACTCGAGCGTATAATCCGACAAAAATACTCTCATCCAAAAATATTCCTCGGGAATCGGTTAGAAAAAAAAAAAAAGAGAGAGAGAGAGAGAGAGGCGAATCAGTGACCGAGATCATCAAAGGACAGATTGATTCTACCCGATGAAAAGCGAAGGATGCCCGCGTCGTGGGAGCGAGAAGTTTCGGTCCGATTTCTCACTCAATTATCGACTGTCGACGGTGACAGAAGTGACGCGACATAATCGCATTCCGCAATTTCGAGCTGCCTCGAGAACTCCCAATAACTCCACCCGCCCGCCCGCCGACGCTCCGGGAGAGACGTCCAACTTTCGATCCGGATAAAGCGAGTTTCGCAGAAGCGCGCAACGTGAGGTCCGCTCTTTTGACGCTCCGGCGTCGCGTCTCTATCCTTTCTCTTTCTCCCTCTCTCTCTCTCTCTTCGGAAAAGAAAATATACTTCGCTCCTCCGACACGGTCGACCGGCGCTTATCGATATCGAGGAGAGAGGAGAACGCGAAAAAGCCGAAGAAGAAGTTCAAGATCGCTCGCTCGCCCAGGATTGTTATTATATTCTTGCTATTGCTATCTTTGTGATCGTTATTATTATATATTTCTTTGTTGCGCGGGGTTTTTCTCTCGGTTTTATTCTCATATCGAATCTCGGAATCTATTTTTTTTCTTTTCAACTTTTTATCAGTTATTTTTCTTCTCCTATACACTTTAGAGATAGACGATGGCTTTTTTTTTTTTTTTTCTTGCCGATGGACATCATATCTCGTGCGGTACAATTCCGCGGCGGATAGTTTTGTCCTTAGAAGGAATCCCCGCAGCCATTTGGCAGCCATTTTGACGGAGAAGGGGCAAGCCGGACTAGTTTCGCTCGTTTCGGAAGTTCTTCGCTCGAGTTATTGCGAGCTCCCGAAGCGTTCGCGTTCCGCGGACCCCGGAATGCAATTATGTTGCATCACCGACCGCTCCGCGTGCCCGTTAGTCGATAATTGCATGGAAAATCCTGGAAAAGCTCCTTAGAAGAATCTCGCGCGCGCGTTAAATCGAGTCTATTTTCAACCACCGCCGCCGCCGCCGCTACAGCCGCTGCAGCCGCCGCGACACCAATGAATTCTAAGTAATAATTAGCGATAGCCGAGAGACAACGACGACACATACCTTGATTTTCAAAAAGAAGAGCAAACCTCTACCGACTCGCAAAAAATCATATTTATTAGAAGAATTTTTTATCGGACAATTTTTTGAAATTCTCACTTATTTCATTTTTTTATTTTTTTTATTTTTTTATTTCGTTACAGTCAATTTGGATAATTCTCCGTTTCTGCAATTTTTTGATATCAATCTGTTTATCCCGTTTTTGTTTATCACATTTATGTGTCGTCCGTCGCTCGTTGTCAAATATCATTTGACCGACAAGATAAAATAACTTCGTTTTCTTTTTTTTCTTCTTTCAGAGAGATTGTTCATATAATATTTAAATTCTTGCCTGGTGCGCGAAAGTAAAATTCACACACTCAGAAGAATTACGCACACAAAAGCGGCGACGTACACACTCGCGTGGCGCCGAAATTATGTCGCTCGCGCGCCCGGCTGCATTTTAATTGGATAAAACTCCGTATATTTTAATCGGGCGCGACATACAATTCTCCTTAAATCCAGGAACGTCCGACAAAGTCGACATTTTCCGAAAATTATGCTTACGTAAAGTAAGTGCGCTCTCATGCGTCTTGTCGTTTATACTCCTCGTTCTCTCTTTCTCTCTATCTCTTTCTCTCTTTCTCTTCCCTCATGTTTCTTTTCGAAATTCAAACGTACGACGTTACGTCGTATTTTCGCTTTAAGACTCCTGCAGGTTATTCGTTCCAGCCATATTGCATTGTAACGTCAACAGCGTGATATAAATTTTTTGTCATGCACTTTGCAACAAAATAAACAGTAACAAGTAACAAATAAACAGTACACACACGCACACACGGGAGTTTTAAATAGAATGTGCTGTTAACAAACGATTTTTCCGCATTTTTTCAAAACTACCGTATGCAACAAACAGTGACAAACATTTCTTTGTCACATATAATTCAATTTTTTTTTCTTTTTTTTTTTTTACAAAATCAGAGAAGATAAATGTGTATATGTATATTTATGTGCACATATGTATCTTCCCCCGTGCTCATCTTCCTTCTCTCGGGTCGAAAAAAATGTGCGCACGTCTATTTTATCTTATGCGGAAAAGAATGGCGCGAAAACAAACAATCTCTTTTACATTTAGCAAGCCGAGTAGCCGAGAGGAGAGTGACTCTTTGTCAAGCAGCACAACGGCAGAGATTCTTGTATAATAGCGCACTTTCCACTCGCCTTCTTTTCTCTATCTCTCTCTTTTCCTTCATAAAAGCTGTAAAACATCTATTCCTTATTCCACTCTTAATTGCGGAAAGCGCGGAAAAATACTGCGGAAGAAGAAGCGCACAATATTTCTTTATTTTCGTGTTTTTTTTTTGTTTTTTGTTTTTTTTTTGTTTTTTTGTCATTATAAGTTTAGTGTCTCACAGCGGCGTATTTTTACCGAGAAAACGCGCGCGCGCGGAACCCGTTATTTATTGTAAATACACACAGAGAAAAGTTTATCTGTAACGCGAATAAATCCGCGACGAGTACGGCCAACGGGCACGGCAATTCCTTCGCGTTTTCGCGCGCGCGCGCGCTGTTCGGAGATTAATGCGAATTACTCGCTAACATACCGACAACACAAACGCGCGGCTCGGGGGCGATACCATCCTGTGTGCGCCATCGAAATAAATCGAAACCGACGGGCGGCGGGTTTGGCCGCGAAATTCGCGCACGTAACTTCCGTCACGATCTTCGATGCATAAATATCCGTCGGGTTTTACCGGACGTTTCGCAACTCGATGCGTATTTATCGCGGACGCGACACGACAAGCCGAGTCGACAGAAATTGCACACCGCTCGACTTTATGGGCCATGACTCAAACGCGCGCGCGCGCGCGCGGGCGCTCGTACCGGCGGTAATTCACGGAAAGAGTCCCGTTGCAACCATCGAGAGCTCGCTTATTTTATAATCGCGCGCTTTAAATTAGCGAAACCGCGTTAAAAAAAAAAAAATTTGAAAAAAATTTTTTAACACTAAAACCAAATTTGTAAATCTGAACATCCGAGTAGTTAAAAAAATTGGAAAACTTTGACAGCTTTTCATCGAGCGGTCACGGTGTATTTTTATTTTTATTTCTAGTTTTTGAACAAATCCCGCGTGTCCTTTTAAAGTTATTTCACATCGACACGATTTTCCCTTATGTTTCGCAGATTAACGGATATCCGTTGCAGCTTCTCTCTCTCTGTCTCTCTCTCTCTCTCGCGATTGCGAACACGTGCTCCCGTCGATCCGGCGAGAACGAAATATTTTCCGCCGAATAAAACCGAATGTATGTCCCCGAAATTCAAACGAATCTCGGCCCGGCCCCGACGCGCCCTTTTTATCGGCACCCTAAATTGTCGCCGCAGAGAGAAAAAAAAATCCGCAGAACGGCCGGAAATCCTGGAAAATTCGCTCGGGAAATCCGAGACCCACCCCGCTCGTACGTCACTCCCTCCCATACGTGACGATTGCCCGTTTATTTTCAACGAGAGCTGTTTAATTCAAACCGTCGCCCGGCACGCTCGGCTAAATCCATTTTGGTGCGAAAAAAAAGACCGATAGTAATCCCCCCCTCTATTCTCTCTCGCTTGCGCTCTCTCTTTCTTTCTCTCGCCGATCAAATTGAACGTTCTCATCGCTCGACAGAATCATACGGCATGATCGAACAGCATCGATCACGCGAAAGAACGATTCTACCCTCCCCCCCGAAATCGGATTTTCGCACTTTTCAAAAAGCAAACGCGCGTGCGAGGTTGTGATAACTTAATAATAAACTGTGAACGAACTAATAACTTGCTTGTTTTTTTTTTCACCATTGTTTTTGATCCTGCGTTATTACTGTGACTTCATTTGGAACAATTTTTGTTCGTTATACTCACTGTTTTTTTTCTTTTTCTTTCGTTTTTTTTTCTATCGAAACCGTATAGTACTTTCGTGCCTGTAGAATTTTTTCGTATTAAAACATGTCATTGTGGCTGGAAAATTTTGTCTTCCTTCTGTTTATTCGAGAGCGTGAACGATTTGATAAATCAAACTTACATGTGCCCGAATCTATTTTACTGAAATATCTTGAAACATACGCGTACATATGTAGAGATTTTTCATGGGTAAAAAAAAAAAAAAAAAAAAAAAAATACTATACTCGTGAGCGAAATAGGAAAAAGGTAGCGAGCGAGAATCTCAGGCGAAGGAAAACCGAGCGCATCTGCGAAACAGAGCGAAACAATAAGCGCTCTTTTAGTGCATTATAAAAATATTTCGAATATCGCGGAGCGCACATCTGCTTGTGTTCGATTGCGATCGGGGAAAGGAACTTTTTATCATTCCACGTACGCGCCCAGTGGAATGCAGTTTGCGGCGATCGAGACGGTAATACTTATTGCACATCCGATGTGTGTGTGTGGCATGTGTGTGTTTATACGTGAGTACGTACGTGTGTAATAGCGCGCTCGCTTCCGATTTCACCCCCGCGGGGACCCGTTTTTTTTATCTCCTCTTATCATTGGTCGAATACGAGATGTGTTTCTCTCGCTCCCTCCGATTCACCGTAAATAAGTTACGCGCACGTACGTTTCTCCGTTTCTTCTCCCTCCTTCCCCCTCGGCTATTGTTTACACGGCGTGCGGCAACAGCAGCTGCACGTCGAGGAAGAGAGAGAGAGAGAGAGAGAGAGAGCGCTTTTTCCTCCGGATGAACCACCAAACTTCTCGCGTATCCCGGCACGAAGTTGTGTTCTGCACGATATTTGTATATCTCTCTGGTCGTGGTCGTACAAGTTAATTGATTCGTCAACAATTTTAATGAAAAACGTGTGCAACGTGCATACGCCACATGTGAAAACATAAATATAGATGTATTCTTAAAAAAAAAAAAAAGAAAGAAAGAAAAAAGAATAAAGAATTTCGTGTATTCACAAGACAGTTTATAAATATGTGGTTTTATAAAAATACATGAAAGCAAATTTCAAAACGTACGAGCACAAAACTTCTAGAATAAATATAAAACGAAAAATGTTTTAGACCCTCAATATTTTGCAATAAAATACAAAATCTCTCGACATTTTTTATGTAAAAATGTACACGTACGAATTTTCGCACTTTTGTTGGGAAAAAAAAAAAAACCCCCCAAAACAAAAGCCGAAGAAATCGAAAATCTCTGAATCGTAAAGAAATGGAGTAACGAGATAAAAAGGGAGATGGCATGTCGTGATCTTAATTAACGCGCACAAAACGCGAGCGTGCAATTACGCTTGTAATTCGACTTCGAGAGGGTCTGTGTCGTCTCGATTCACTCTCGAATGTAATATATATATATACCTACTACGTACAACCCGAGGACTCTCTCCGGGTGTTTCCGTTTCCATCGCGACTTTTATACAAACTCACGTCTTATAGAGGGAGCGGATTACACGATGTAAACTCACTTCGGCAAATTGGCGAGACCGTAATTAAAAGTTATACGGGTGTTTACAAGAAGCTATTGAACCTCTCTCTATCTCTTTATCTATCTCTCTCTCTCGCACGCACGGCACGCACGCACACAGACGCACGAGAGACGACCACCACGCACATACACATTCGCCTCTTTCCCTCTTCCATTTTCTTTTTGCTCGCCCGTTCGCCTCGGCTCGCGCCATGCAAACGACGCCGGGTCGACATTAATTAAAGTCGATAACCAATTAATGCGTAACAAGAACTCAACCCCGGCGGCCCGCCGGCGTTTATTCGCTCGTAACACGCAATTCGCGTGTTCACGCGCTTCGCCATATACGCGCGAGAAGTCACGCGCGCATCGAGAGACGATTCCCGCGAGAGGCGGCCACCTAACCGGTCCATGGAATGAATATTAAAAGATGCAAAAACCTCCGCGCGTTTATTTTTCCGCGCTTACTTTTTCTCATCGATTACTTCGTAATATATCCGCAATGCACAAATTCAATTCAGTTTCTCCCGGTTTCCACCGGGATTAAAATGACCGCGTCGCGAAAGTAAGTGCGCGCCACCAACCCCCGGGTTTTCCGCTCGAGAAACGAGGAGTGTGACACACTTCCTGAGAACCGTGCCCGATATCTCCTCCCCCCGCTCCTGTAATGTCCTCTGCGGGGATCCGCTTGTCGTAAAATCACCGTCCGTGAACGCTTTTTCCTCGGCTGGAAAAGACGGGCTTGTTGCGGCCCACCTACCAGTCGTCAGGCGACTTTACGATCGAACTTTCGGCGTAGCGAAGCGCGCGCGCGGCGCGGCATCAACGAAACGAACTTCTCCCGCGACGTCCATTTCCGCGCTCACGGACTTTTTCTCTCCTTCTTCGACTTGGGTTTCGCTTACCTTAGATAAAAAGAGAGATCGGGACAGATCGGAGGTACAATAAAGTACGGCGCGAACTCTTGCGCAAACATTATGGTGTCGCGTTCGTGAGAGAGAGTATACATCCGCACGTTTATTCGATGTTCATCGATCGGCGCGAACGACGGCAAACAAATATATAATATATACCAGTCGGTGCGGCGCTTGCCACTTTTTCCCGACGTGCGATCCGTTACGGTTCTATTCTATATTTCGATTAACAACAACAGTTGTTCGCACAACTGTTGTTTTCAATTTTTTTTTTTTTTTTTTATAACAATATTTAATATTTCACATTATATTCTGTTCGGTGTTTAAACGAACGTCATTTAACCGTGTTATTTCTACACGCAAAAATATTTCTTTTAAATAGAAAATTCATTCTACAAAGCTAATGAAAAAATAATAAAGCGATAATTAAATAATACACGCAAGTGTATGAAATGTGCAAAAAAAAAAAAAAAAAAAAAAATCGTCAAAACGTTTTGCGAGAAATAATGAATTCATCTTTCAAGTTTCATGAGACGAAAGATTCGATTAAATC
>NW_018020675.1:264147-265410 GCF_002006095.1 Pseudomyrmex gracilis | reverse complement strand
AAAAAAAAAAAAAAAATGTTTTTGCAATAAATATTGTTAACTTGCACAAGCACAAGTGTTAAAAAAAAATATATATATATAGGAGCATCTCGTGTCACATACTGCGACTCTCTGAGTTTAAATTATATTTTTCAGAACACCCCGTATACTCGCTGATATAACTCGCGATATAACGGTGGGAGCAGTGCGCGTTCATTACGCGTTAACAAAAATTAAAAATATAATCCACCGCGAGGCAAAAATAACTTACCGTATATATGAAGTTTATAAATTAAACGAGAGGGAGAATCATGCGAGTTTTCTTAAAAGGATAACGCCGCATAGCCGCAGGAGGCAAGACACTCACCTGTAACACACAACCAAAGAAGAATCCTCGTTAGTTTCAGCGAAGAGTATAAAGAAAAATGAGCTAAAAAAAAAAAAAAAAAAAAAAAAAAAAAAAAAAAAGGAAAATTAAAAAAAAACCCCAAAGTGTAAAAAATGAAAAAAAAAAAAAAAAAAAAAAAATCGTCAAAACGTTTTGCGAGAAATAATGAATTCATCTTTCAAGTTTCATGAGACGAAAGATTCGATTAAATCGCGCGGAGAGATAATTACAGGGAGGGGTATGATTCTTATCACGCGGACGGTGGGACACGTGCCTAGGGAAGGGGGGAGAGGAAGGTCTTACATCATAAAAGAGATTTCCGTACCGACAAGATTAATTGATACGGAGAAAATGAGACTGCTGTGTGGCATTGTAAGTTCGATAGAATTTAACTAAATTGATGGGGAAAAAGTGGCCCACGTCCCGATAATTAAGTTCTTGAAGAAATTAGCGGGCCGGGACTTCTACGAGCGGTCCCGGCCGTGTATCCCCTAATGAAAATTACGTAAAAGTTTTAACGCGAAAAAGATGGGGGCGTGCGTCCCGGAGATCCGATTAGGGCGTTTCTATCGGGTGTAATCATTCACGAACTGCGACGTAAATTGAGGCAAAACCGACGTGAGTTTGCGTGTAACTCGCTCGGCGAAACTATCAGTCCGGGAAAACACACGCGTACACGCTATCGGGTGTCTCGAAATTTAAGAATTTTAAGAATGCGAACTACACGAAACGTACGAAAGTAATGTTTATCGCTCGTAAACTCAATCTACAATTGCAAAAGTTTTATTACAATTATTTAAAAAATTGCTTATTACGTTTCTTGTGGAAATTTACGAATATTTCACACAATTGCACAAAAAATCAAATACTTCGAAAACTTAAAAAAAAAAAAAAAA
>NW_018020675.1:191848-256582 GCF_002006095.1 Pseudomyrmex gracilis | reverse complement strand
GAGGACGAGAGCATCACTGGCTGCTCTAGTGTCACGGGAGCCGTCGTCACGCCGAAAAACAAAGGTGTCATATAGAACCTGCGGGCGACGGGTTTCGAGTATTTTAAATACGAGACACCCAAGAAAAAATAATCTTCTAGGTGCAGTTTTTAGCCAACGCAGACTTTCAAAATAAGGTGATATGTGCTCATACCACTTCACGTTAAAAATGAATCTAATGCACATGTTGAGAGAACGCTGAAGACGTTGATTGCTTTCACTTGAAATATCGGTGAACAAGGCACAACAGTAATCAAAATGAGGAACAAGCAATGAGGACACAAGTCTAATGCGTAATTCAGTTGAAAGTAAGCCTTTCTGAGACTTAAGCTGATGAAGAGAAGAATTAACACGCGACACGGTACGAGAGACGTGTTCTTCCCAAGAAAGCGTACTAGTAATAGTAACACCTAAATAGACGACTGAGTCACTATACGGCATCTCGCTCCCCTCAACCAAGACCCGGGGCAAGCCGTCCAGAACGAAACTTCCAATATATCTCCTAGTACCAGAAATCATTGCAGTAGTCTTGCTAGCATTTAAAGTCAAATTGTTTACAGTCGACCACTGGACTACATTGCGGATATCAAGATTGATTTTAGTTATAGCCTCATGAAGGAGAGATGGCTTAGTGTGGATATATATAAGTAAATCATCCGCATAATAGTTATATTTACAAAAACATAAGTTTTTGCCGAAGTCAGAGACATAAAGAGAGAAGAGCAAAGGGCCGAGAACGGAACCCTGAGGGACGCCACACAAAGCGGGCAGCTCATTAGAATAAACTCCAGTCACAGGATCCTTCACGACTTGTGTCCGACCGAAGAGATAGGAACAGAGCCACCTGAGAACAGTACAAGAAAAATTTAGTTTTCTGAGTTTGTCAATCAAAGTACGGTGGTTAACACGGTCAAAGGCCCTGGTGAAATCAAAGAACACAGATACTGTAACCTGTCTTAAGTCGGCAGCATATCTCATATCGTCAACGACTCTAATAAGTGAAGTCTGCGTAGAGTGGTCCCGTCTATACGCATGCTGAAGAGGATCAAGAAGATTATTTGCCTCCACGTAGTCAATAATTTGCCGAGCAACGAGGCGTTCAAGAACTTTAGAAAGAGAACACAAAATCGATATCGGCCTATAATGCTTAAGTTCAGATGGATGTTTTACCTTAGGAATAGGACACACAATAGCAGATTTCCATTGAGAAGGAAAAACACCATGGAGTAGACAGTGGTTAAATAAATGAGCAATGTAAGGTGTAATACTAGGTAGAGCACGACTGATCATGTCCAATGAAAAACCATCCATGCCAGCGGATCCAGACTTAACTTCACGGATGGCGTGACGAATGTCGTTGAAGTCAATATAACTCCAATAAAATTTGCTGTCTTCATAGGACTCATCGCCAAGAAAAACATCAGAGAGAGAGAGAGAGAGAGAGAGAGAGATCGTTTTGCCGCCTGAAACGATATCTTTACAATCGATACCCCGGGATTCGCCAAGTTTCTCGCAAGCTCACGTTGCTCGGGTACGAGTAATTTCCGCCTTTCAGACGGAATTTCAGACACAGGCAAGCGGTAGGGGAAAGGGAAACCAGACGGGTTGCAAGCGACTGATGGAGACGGAGGGGGGAGGGGTTGAAGAGAAAGAGGAGGGGTCGCGCGAAAACGATATTCTTGCGCTGTGTTCGAAGTATCGAGACTACGTCAAACTCGACGCGTTCATTGGCTGCGGAGGCAACCTTGCGTGACCGATCGGCGCGCGTTGGATGCTGGGACTGTCGATAAACGGGATGAAGGCGAGCTCTTGATATTTCTGCAAGAGTGGTTATAATACTCGGGGGGGAAGGGGGAGGGAGGAAGGAGAAGAAAAAGATACGGTACTCTCGTCTCATGCGCGCGGTGTGCGCGAATGCGCGGGGTGAGCGAAGAAAGTCGACGGAAAAGTAAAACCCGCGAACTGTGCTCAGTTAATTTTCACGGACCTGACGTATAATCGAGGAAGACAAATAACGTTGTTTTTCCTTCGAACAGTACAACGCGCGATCTCGGCACGCACATATACACACGCGCGCGCGCGCGCGCATGAAACGTAATTATAATGAAAAAATAATTTAGATGTGAAGAAAAGATGAAGGAATATAAATTGCCGAGAATTTTCTTCTAGATGTCGAGAGGAGACGCAAATAAAAACGCTACTTGAAAGTTGACTCTCTATCTGATTCGACTTGTCTACGATCGACTGACTTTTTCTTTTTTTTCTTTTGTTCTCCGTGCGGTCCAGTGCACAAGAAAGGATATCTTAAAACTTGCACACAGTTTCGGGATCCGTTCGATTTTATCTCGCACGTTATAACGGAGAAAGATCGAGAGAAGAAGATATTGTCTTTCAGCCGAAGAGACGCGATTTATCCAAGTCGCCGAACGTCGCTTCTCCCTCCCTCCCGCTTCGGGAAAAGCGGTCCGATTTTTCTCACACGCGAGAGACGCGGCAACTGCCATTTCGCGGAAAACGCGTGCACATTCAAAATGGCGACCGACGCGACGAAGTGACGATTTCTCGCGGCGCGTATTGAAGTTTTCCGTTTTCTGTTTGACATAAAAGGCCGTCTCGTCGTCCTCGTCCTCAGGAAATTTGATCACGTGTGCCGGCTGTCGGGAAACGACAGTGTCGCGCGCACCGCGCCGTCTGCATACAAAACTGTCGCGGCGCGTTTCTCGGATCCGGGTGGGGAGGGAGAGAGAGAGAGAGAGAGAGAAAGAGAGAGAGAGAGAGAGAACTCTGCCCGGGACGCTCTCGCCTAAGGGCCATTATTACCTGTCCTTTGAAAACAAACTGCCGGCACACTCTTTCCCTACATCGGCCCGCTCATGAACTCACTCGGCCCATCTGTCTCGGCTAATCCCTTCTTCCTCTCCGTCTCTCCCTCCTACGCTTCTTCCTCTCCGGAGAAGTCTGTCTGGTTGGAGAAATATTTGCTGATAATTACAGGTGATCTATGGCCGTTCGATCGGAACTGTTCAGAACCATCGCCGTTTGAGGTTTCTAGGTAAACTCGAAGTCGGGTATATCCCATATATCACACACGCGTGTGCCGCTTTAATAAATCAAATCAATCTATCATCGGACGTCAAAGAGAAAATTGCCTAAAACTTGAAGCGCGTGTCCGGATTTTCTATTATGTTATGCGCGGGTTAATATATTAGGTATATGTGATATAGTTTCTCTCTGAAATCGGATATTAATTTTCCTTTGCGTGTGAAGAAGAGAGATTGTATCGACGAGAGAAATCTGTGACGAGAGACACGATTATTTTTTACGATTACAAACTAATGTCTGTCGCTTCCGACGTGCATAATCAGATCTTTGCGACTCGATTGCGAAAGAAAAATAATTTACAAGAAAGAAAAAAAGAAAAAACACAGTTGCTATAATGTTAGCTAAATATAGTAAACTTGGACATTTACATTTACGTCATATGTGTCACGTATATATTTGTTATTTCATTATCTCGCTTTGATCTCTTCAAGTACCCTATTTGTCAAACAGTAATCACAAACGGAATTGAATACACAGTCTGACAACAATTTGAATCAAACGTCGTGCTTTTCATTACCCGACGTATAAAAGAACATAAACAACGTTAGATAAATAAATCGCGATAGAACAATTTTCTTTTAGTGCTTCAATTTCATTTCGAAGAAAAGCGGAAAGAGATATAATTTCTGAAAAATGCGCGAAGCGCAAAAACAAAAGAAGAACGAAGGCGAGGCGTCGTTGTCCGATGAACACGAGGCCGAAGCGAAATATCGCTTCCTCTCAAAAACAAACTATCGACTAGCGAGAGAGCGCGGAGAAGGCTTCCAGTTGCTGATTCAGTTAGTCGGCAAATAAAGGGCGGGGGAGCGACAGTCGAGAGGAGAGAGCGGTAGTCGAGAGAACGACGATGTCGACGACGACAACGACGACGAGGACGAGGACGATAATGACGAGCTTGCTCATCCTTCCGCACGACGAGAGAGAGCCGGCAATTTGCAGCAGTAATTCCGGTGGTATATCGGAAAGGAAAAGGAATATAACAACAAAAGAAAAATCCGGACGCGATCATAATCTCTCTCTCTCTCTCTTTCTCTCTCTCCCTCTTGCTTTCTCCGACAGCGACGAGTCGGAAATAAAAACCGGCGGCTTTTATTGCGGGACGCGGACGAGCGATATATCGATAGCGAAGTTCTCTTCTCTCGCGTAACCAAGAATGCGGCAGCGGCGGGCTTTCCCGTTTATCGGAATAAACTGAAGCGAATTTATGTCGGGGATTTATATATATATATATGTATATAGATATATATATATACGTTATATATATACGCGCGTAATCTCGAACGGATTTGCCATGTTTTCTTTCATTAAAAGATATTTCGACGAGCAATAATGAAATAATTTCGTCGCGCTCAAAGAATATTTTTGTCGAACGCTCGTGAAAAATATACTCGCGCAGTGATAACGCTCCGTAATCTCTGCGCGCGTTAAAATATAGAAAACGTCGAGAACTAAATTACACAATTCGACAAAAATAGAGCGTTTTTGAAGAATAAACAAAAATGTTTTTTGATGAAGTTTTTTGATCGCTGAAAACAAATCCGACGGCGAAATTTGGCTTACCACGTCAGATTTCCAACAAAAAGAGGTGAATGTGTTAAAATTGACGTTTTTTTGGCTATATTTATCATTATTTTGCGACCAAACTACATTTTTCTTTGCAATTTTACTTACGCCATGTAAAAGTGCTATCTTTTATCTATAATATGAATTTATATTTAAGAACAAAAAAACAGCCGTAAAATAATTCAAAATGGTGAAATAGACCTTCCAGCTATAAAACCAAGATTGAGGTGGCCTAAATAAAATCAAATTGAATCCAAAACGGAGATCAGAAGAACGTTTCGATCTTTATTTTTAGATCATCATCAGTCTCACTGGACGGAACAAAAAATACAAAATTCGCGCTGTATCCGTTGTGTTTGTTTGCTTGCGGGAGATTGTCATGACTTCGGATTTTAATTTGCCAATTATGTAAGTTTCCTTTTTTATGACTTAACTATTTATGACTCATAATATACTTTTTTAATTTTTTAATTATTTGACGTATTTTGATATTTGACTACTTTTGCATTAACCCTTTCATATTCATGACGTTTAAATGTACTTCGACTATTTTGTTATCTATTAATAATTATCTTCGTTTATAATTTCACAATTTCTATCTCATGTTCTTATATTTTTTTAAAGTATCCGAGACATGGAGACAATTTGACATCGACAAATTCTGTTTCCTACGAGTTATGTTTTTCTCTCGTATGCTCTCACATGAGCTAACGGTTTTCTCAAAGTATGTTGACTTTGCGGTTGTGTATGTTTGCGATTTACTTTAACATTGTTTATCAATTTTCAATAGCGTGCGTTTAAAGCGTATATTGCTGTAATAATCCTGTCAATTTCTATATTTTCCTATTATCTTTTTTCACTTTTATATACTTTTTATATTTATATTTTTGTTAATTTTTGTAATTTTTTTGTATTTTTTGTTCCGTCCAGTGAGGCTGATGATGATCTAAAAATAAAGATCAAAACGTTCCTCTGATCTCCGTTTTGGATTTGATTTTATTTAAGCCACCTCAATCTTGGTTTTATAGCTGGAATGTCTATTTCACCATTTCAAATTTATATTTATTCCAGTACGATTTTTTTTTTATATACATAATTACCATATAATAAATCAATAACTTGAAAATGATTATTACACGAAAACAAAAGGTTTTGCTGTTAAATAATCAGCGAGAAAAATGGTTGAGTCTATAAAAGTTATTGCTTCATCACCGAAATGTTTTGTTGGCAAAACAAAAATCTTAATAAACTTAGCAAATGTTCTTTTTTTCTTTTTTTTTTTTTTTTTGCTAAACATATAGTAAATTTTGGCACATCTAATCTAAATTTTTTCGGAAACGTGACGTGACAGGTCGCCGCCGGATTCGCTTTCAGCGACTAGAAATCCATTAGAAAACAGTTTCTTTATATTCGGATCTCAAAAATGTATTGAACAGTGTTATAGGATGATGTAAAAATCGAAAGATATCGTACGAGAAAGATATAGAAAAAAATAATAGAACCAAACTACAGAAATTTCGAAAAAAAGAAACACTTTACCCGTCCACAAGAAAAGATTGATATCCTTTTGTTCCACTTGTAAAAATGTGAAAACTCGTTCTGGTTACGCATCCATGCGAATAATTACCGTAGACATATATTGCATTTTGCATGACATATTCGTTTTTCTTATCGTATCGTGTATTCTAGTTGCAAGAAAAGTTGATGTTACATACGGTCTCAATAAGAAAAATAATAAGTATTCTCACGGCGTTCCGGTCGACGTAAGTATGTAATTCCGACGGGGATAATAATTAGATGCGGTTAACGTGAAAAACTGACCGAGTTGGTTTTATCAAATTCCCAGAAACGCGCTAACAACGACTGTGACTCACATTGCGCCACACAAACCGTGATGAACTGCGCATGAAAAATTCTTGCTATCTGTTGAGAGATTAGATGAGAATTCGAAGCAGAAATTTAAATTGCACTAACCGAGCGCGCAGTAGTTCGTGTGCATTTTAGTCTTCGTGAAAATACGCGAAGATTCTGTTTTACACGAGGAATTGAAATAAATCTCTCTTTCTCTCTCTTCAAAAAAAGAAATTAACGAAATATAAAAAGAATAATATAAAAATTTATTTACAATCGGAGTTGCTTTGAACCGGTTTGACGATAAAACCTAAAATTCGGCGTAATTATGAAAAAAAAAAAAAAAAACAATAATTTGTAATATATAGCTGTCTTAGACGGACTACCGAAATCCAATTAATTCAAATAGAATCCTCGTCACATTCTCGATGATTCATTCAGGTAACCTGAGATCGCAGAGACCCGTAGTAACAGAATCCGTCTGGGAATTCCTTAAAGAGTATCACCAATGTCTTCATTCCGAAACAAAGATCGGCGAATCGTAACTTTCACCGTCGAACGAGAGCGAGATGTAAAAAAAACAAAACAAAAAAAACGGAAGAGCGGGATAAAGAGGGTAAAATAAGGAAAAAAGAAGAAACGCGCGATGTCTGTCGTACAAATCTAAGGAATCTGCCGGAACATTGGCTACCTAAAGGAGGAGAAGAAGAAGAAGAAGAAGAAGAAGAAGAAGAAGGTGCCCGAGGGTCTAGGCGAGTCACGGGATAGGAAAACAAAAGGAAGAAAGAGAGGGTAGACGGTGGGTGGGCGGATCTTGTCTCGGGCCGCTGAAATTCCACCATGTACCGGGTGCTCGAAACCAGCCATTACATCGCCCGCGCAAATTAGAACACGTTTCTCCCGCGCCACTCTTCTTTCACCACCACCACCATCACCATCTCCACCACTTTCTTCTTCTTCTCCTTCGTAGCCGCGATGGTATTTCACGACGGTTTCTTCTTCGTCGAAGCCGCGCGAAGGAGAGACGTCGTCGGGAGAGAAAGAAATTCAGGATTCTGCGCTCTCCGACGGGAATCAGAATACCCCGGGATGTGTATAAAAAGACTGCTCTCTTTCTCTCGGCGCGCATGACTTCGCGGAGAGAAATGTAAAACTCGCGAAAATTCGAGTCTCACAAATTACTGAAACTTTCGTTATTCTCATCGTTAAATTTGTTGGTTGGAAATTAAAATAGCAAACCAAATTAAATGTAAATCTTAAAAGCTGAAGAATGTAGAATGTCTATAAATATAGACAAGAACGATTTTGATTTTATTGCACGTCAGATGATTGATTTTGATTGATGACAATCAAAGGAAATAAATGATCGAGACGTCCTAAAATTAAGCAAAATTGCCGTTCATTAACCCCCACTATGATCGGTAGCTCATAGCAAAAGCTATGAGCTACCGATCTCTACTCTTTAATTTGAATTGTTTCCGAGAAGCTTGTTTTGTGTTAATTAAAATAGCGAAGTTTATGTATATATATATGTAACAAACTAAATGCGAGAACATAAGTAAGTACTCGTGATCACAATTTTCGTATCTCGTTTTCCTTTGATATTTATAATTTCTGGACTCCAAATTCCGATGTTTTACGGCAAGTCCAAGGATGCAAACGCTAGATGATATAATCGCGGATCACGCGTCGCGCCAGCTAATAAACACGTTCGTTGTAATTAATTAACAAAAGCACATACGCGGAGTACATTCTGTTATAAAGGATAATCTCATTCGGTTTGCGCTCGTCACACTCGGCACAGTACACAGGATTCCGCAGACACAAGTAAACCTCATCCAGGTAAAATTACTATAAAATCTCGCGCAAAAACAACGAGTCCAATTTCTAGACAGAAGAAAATACAAAATGTAATAGCGCAAAAACATTTATATATATATTTTTTTACACAATTAATTTTAAATTTTATACTCTCTAATTAATAAACATGTAATATTAACTTTATGACTTTTGAAGAATGTTGTTGTTTTTTAATTAAAAAAAAATTTTTTAATAAACGATCAATAATTAAAAATATTAATAAAGTTAAAATGTTAAAAACGAATAATAGAGTTAGAGTAAAAATGTTAATAAAGGATTAATAATAATTTTCATTCAAATTTTTTTTTAACACAAAAGATTATTAACAACGTAATTAATTTTACATCATCTTGCGCTCTATTTATGATAAATATCATTATTAGTAGTCAGATTCTGTGCCCGACATCTCAGGAGTTTCGATTCTAAACACTTCGAAGTTCGCAAGAAACTCTCGCGAGAAACAACGCGAGATCGTAGGGTGTTAACGGATTAAAGGAGCTTTCGTATTGTTATTTTGTTGGCCGCGTTTCTCGCGCCTTTACGCGGAATGGCAAGAAAGGAGACACAAGCTTCTCGTAATAACGGGCGCGATTTCCACGAAGCGAGCGTGATGATGGTTTGCAGCAATTTTCCAGCCAACGCGCGGCTGCACGCGCTTTTTTTTTCTTTTAAGTCGAGCTCAATGTTGCCCTAAAAAGCGGAAACAGCGAAAATTTGGACGCGAAGAGAGAGAGAGAGAGAACTGCGTTTCCGACCGAGAGGAACTGACAAAGTATAAAAAGTTTTTTGTTCTGATAAACGACGACACAAGAACACGCAAAAAAAAAAACGAAGCGACGACTACATGAAAAGAAAAAACAAAAAAAGCGGTTTCATGTAAAAACTGTGAAATAAAAATTGTATTAAATTTAAAAACTAAGAAAAAAGTGTGTGTAGCGATAAAAATATCTACAAAATATCGTATTTACTTTTTAAAGAATTTTTTGACTAAATAATTCGACGGTGCACGCGTGCATCATAAAAAATAAATAGAAAATTATCGATAAAAGTAAATTTGAAACAGTATACCCACTGTGTCATAAAAAACATTTAATTAACACCATAAAAATTAATTATATCATAAAAAGTAATTACTGTATCAAAAAGTATTTTAAGACGTATCATATACTAGAAAAAGGCGCTTAATCGTTTTCTGTTAAAAAAAAAAAAAAGAAAAAAAAAAGAAAGTCACCGATTTACGCGAACAAAGCTCGCGCAATCCCTCGCGATAATCGATTCAATATTTGTTTTATTTGTACACAGTTTATTGAAAGAGAAGAAACGCCAAATCCGAACCGATAGCAGACACAATGGGTAATGGACGAAGTTGTTTTGTCAAATAAAAAAATAAAAAAATAAAAAAAACAAAAAATAAAAAACCAACCGAACAAACAAACAGCCGAGTATTGCTGAAAATCCGCAGGGGAAAGTATCGTCGCGATTGCGATGACTGGCGGAAGCCAAAATCGCGCGCGATGCGCGCGCCGTAAAGAGATACATACAGTTATCGCGGTCGTGCGCGCGATAGTTATGGCTAATGTGTGCGCAATTATGCAAATTTGTCGGGCAAACGTCGTATCAGCCGTTTGTATGCGGAACGAAAAAGTGTGTACGTGCGATGCGATGCGATGGCATGCGCGCGCGCATGTGTGGTGGTGGTGAACACGGGGTATATGACGTTCTACGTTTATAGTTATTCCTATGGGGGAAAAACCGTTGCTATATTCACCTAAACGACCGACCGTGTGTTTCGCGATATTTCGCGTGGAGAGAAGCAAGATTTTTAAAGGTTTAGAGAGAAATTTATCCGGGAGTACAAAAATAATCTTCTATTAATTTTCCTGTTATTTTAATTAAGCCAGCCGGCGATTAAGTAAACCGTGACGTTCGATTAATTGCGAACTTCGACAAGAGCGAAGAAAATCAGAAAAAGTATCTTCCCTCTCTCTTCACAAAGTTAATATACTCGAGAAATAGTAATTAGATAATTTAGATAATTTAGATAATTTATATAATTAAATGAGAATATCGCAAAGAAAAGTAAATGTGACAAAACAAAATCAACTCACTGTAAATTAAATAGACGAACAATAAATCAGAATAATATAATGAAACAAACTCGGCTGCTTTTCGTCGATCGTTTTCCGCATCGTTGCGTCAATACACAAGCGATATGCAAATCGTGGGAAGAACGCGAACCGTTGGTTAATTAACACGATGCGCGACAGACAGATCACTTGTCAATTTTCTCGATACGCGAAAATTTATTCGGAATACACGAAAACACGGTTTCCGTGTAACGATCTTCGTCACTTCGCACAATACAATCGCGTTTCGCGTGCGCGCGTAACACGAACACTTTGTTGAGATCAATGCGAAGATTTCGAACAACTTCGTTTCGTTTCGCGACTTCGGAATCTATGAACGACCTTGAATCTAAAAACGATCGAATTACGATCGCGCACGGCGCTGTGTTGTTCCGTCAATCCGACCGATAGACACATCCGAGTTCCTGTGAAAGCGAATCAATTTGATTGCTTTTGAACTTTGCGAGAGTTTTGTTCTCGACACGAGGAAACCTATGCAGATTAAGTTAGATTAGGTTAGGTTAGATAAAGCGGACCGTGCGTCCGGTGCTTGACCAAAGCTTACGTTCGGAAATACCACTTGTGTGCACGAGCGTCGTTCTATCTTTGTTTTATATCTAATGGCGATAAAGTGCACGGAAGAGTGGGTTAGTGTTTTCGAAACGCAGCCTAACGATAGACGGCAAGACGTCGATAATCTTGTCCGGTACCCTATAATTTTTAAAAGTAGACAATTTTTTCAACGCTCTTTTTCTTTTTCTCACACACACACACGCACACTTTCTCTCTCTTTCTCTAAAACTAGGGAGCTTTATGCAATATGTAAGAAAATCTCTATAGAATCAAAAAGTTATCTAAACAATACACGATTCTGTTATAAATATTATAAAAATAATTCTGAGCATGTATGTTTTTTTTTTTTGCAAACAAAAGACGGAAAATTCGTCAATAAATCGCGACAACATTTTGACGTGTGATTCGAAATTCAATGCTCGTAAAACACAGTGCTCGCAGCATCTCCATTCATCGTTTATGCAGCTCGTTCGTGTCGCATTATATGACTAAAGAGAGAGGTAATTGACATGTGTTCGACGAATTCGCGACTGCGAAAATGTGTATCACACGTTCGATATAAAAATCACGATACGTCGAGCGTATTTTTAAAAACGTTTAATACGTCACCGTTTAATACGTCATTGCGTATCATCGTGCTTCGCCAAAAAAAAAAAAAAAAAACACCTTCCGATAATTTGAGTGCAAAAGAGACAAAGCGATAAAAAAGCCAATTAACGCTAATGAGAAAATAATTAAACTATCGCGAATAATGAGAGTTTTATCAGAAGTCCGGAGAGTTGTCTTCTTTCTTTCTCTTTCCAATATTGAAACTTGATATTATCTGCGATTGGCAACAATTAATTGAATAATAAAACGGAACTTGTCAAACGAAACTTTTGAAGAAATCGCAATCCAAGAGAGATTCTAATTTAACAATATATTGCCGTTGTAATTTTTACTTCCTTTGTTATGTAACTTCCAGCTTGTGTGTGTGTGTGTGTTTTTTTTTTTTCAATAGGAAATATTTTTTCAATGTTATGTCATTACATCGAACAACGTGTGCGCGCATTTGGAAACTTGTTTGTTCAATAATGCGTCAGAAACAATGTTACATTTTTGTCGAGTTGAAACTGTGAGATAATCACAAAAATAAATAGAAGTACGGTGAAAAACCTGTTGTCGTTTTTTTTTTCCATATGTTAAAAGCTAACAAGAGAACAAAAACAAAACTTTCTATTCCGGCGCGCTAACACTCGATTTTTAAAACGACGCGTTACACATTATTCTCAATTTTACTGGAATTAATGTTTCATATCATTAAAACGTCCGAGTTTCGAGATCGGAAGGGAGCGTCTTTGTAATGAAAGTCGCGTGCGTGTGTGTGTGTGCACGCGCGCGCGCGCGCGAGCGAGTTATGGTAATTAATAGGTAAATATAACGAGACGAGACGGGGAGAGCGCTTAATCAAGCAATACCGCTTAATCTCGATTAGAGGAACGAACGATAAATCAACTGGGTGCGACGGAAAAGTGCTCCGGTCGTAAATACGACGCAGCCGGCTGGCTTTAAATAACAAGTAACAACCGGGTGGTGCAACTTTTTAACAATGTCGCCGCGCGCTAAACCTGTTCGCGCATAACGAAGCGCGTGCGTGCGCGAGCGTACGCACACATATAGAGGCGCGAATCGTAAATCGTTTACGAGTGACTCAACACGATCTCTCGCGAGACCGTAAACATTCGTTCGCCCAGGACTCCGGTCTCTAATGCAGGATAATGAATTCAACTCCGTCCCACTTAACGTACTCCGGCGCGCTTACTCGCGGAAGTTACCGCGGACTTGTCTACCGCAAATCAACTCGTCGCGTGAATTTTTCTAATTTTCATTCAAGTTACAACGCTCGTTGTAAGTAACAAGTGTCGCGCGAAGTATAAAAAAAATTCACCGATAGAGAGATGGTTCTTGAAAATGAATTTCGTCACTCTGTTTTTTCTCGTCTCGCGAGAAAAAAATTAAATTTTTCAAGGCGCAAAACTGCGCGCGGCGAAACGTATCTCTTTCAGCGAGTCGCTTTCTCGAGAGAATCCGGATTTCTCGATCGGTTGGCGTGTTTCGTAAAAATACCCGCTGATTCAGTGCAAACAAATTCCTACGCTAAAGGCAAACGAAGAAAGACGGGAGATAGGGGGCGGAGAGGGAGGGCAACAAGCGGGAGAAAAGAAGGAGAACGCGGATACCGCGGAAGTTCTGTCGCGGCTGTTTATCAAGAGCTTATCCGGAGGCGAGAAGGATGCTCCTTTCTGTTCACGTTTTTCTTTTTTTTTTCTCTCTCTCTCTCTCTCTCTTCTTTAAATCCGCCGAGCAAGCCATGACCCGCAAATGCAAATTCCAGATCGTATTTATTCGGACTCGCCGCCGGAAGCGCGCCGCGGCTAACGACGGAAGGATGCGAAAATTCGGGGGATGGAAATCGCGAGCTTTCGTAGTATATTTCACGAGTTCTCCCCCTCGTAAGAACTCTCGTTCCCGGTGAATCACGACCAGCTGGGGGAAAAATTTCGATTCTGATAATTTTTCAAAACCCTCGAAGAATTCCAGATCGTTACATCCATATTGTTCCAGTCTTGTCTTTTGTTTTTTAAAACGTTTATAAATATAATACAATATTTATTTATATTTTTTCTTATGTGGAACTAATTTTTACGCGAGTTAGGTTAAGTTATCAGAAATTGTAGCTTAAAGTTTAAGATATAAAGTTTAAAATACGAGACTTCGTTACAACGTCGATTCGGACTTTGATACTATCTAAGATATATCGATATAATTTGTATCTCTTATTAGTACTTATTATTCATTACATATAATTTAATCTTATTTGTACGATAAAACGATATATTTGCATAAACTAACTAATATATTATCTATATAATCTATAATAACTAATATATTATCTAATCTCAACGTTTGACATTCATTTATATGATTAGAGACGCGTTCCGATAGTTGCCAGTATTGGTAATCTATATCTACGTGACGTGAATTATAGATTGACTTAGCAGTATCAGTCAGACCTTAGTAGTATCGGTCAACATCAGTGGTAGATGAGTTTTTTACATGTTTATAGCGTGCGCAAGTGTCTGTCAAGTTTTTGTCCATATTTCTAATTGCTCATTTGCTTCACTTATTGATCACTAGATATATTGCTTATATTCAATTACTTTACAGAATTATAAAGAGATTACGATTTAAATCATCATTTACGCATTACGGTAACTCTTCTCTATTTTTACAAAACTTCCAACAAAATTGATCTCTAACGCAACAGAAAGACAAATTTGCCTTCCGATCTTCCAACGATTTTTATAAACTCAAATTTAATCGAGTCGATCTCACCTCACGAAAAGAGAAGCCGCGTAATCTCGATCATCGTGGGGTCACGGCTTTTCACCGCGAGGCGAGAAAGAGAAAGAGAAGAGAGAAAGAGAAGAGAAAGAAAGAGAGAGAGAGAGAGAAACGTTATTCCTCTTTGTTCGAAAGATTCACGGGAGCAGCCGCATCCCGGAAGTTGCTTTGACTTCCAGACCAGAGGAGTTGCGCGCCAAGCCTCAGCCCGAAATATTTCGAATTAAGATAAGGGAGAGTCCATCTTCCCTCTCTCTTCCCCTTTCCTCAGCAGTTATCTCTCCCTCGGACGTTCCAATCTACAGCTCGTTGAATGCACGGACAGTTTCCTAACCCTTTGACAACGATCGTGTTCTACGGGGTGTTCCGAGAATTCAAACGCGCCTTTTCTAGGCGCCTTTCTCTCTTTCTCTCTCTCTTTCTCTTTCTCTCGTGTAAGAAAGTTTTTTTCCCTTTTTGCTGAAGAGAGTAAATGTTTCAGAAAACGTTTAACTTTTAATTACGGAGATGTTTATCTTGGAAATGAAATATTCAGAGTGTTTTAAAATGCATTTTTTTCGGCGACAAAAAAAAGTAGAAAGCTTGATTATGTAAATATTTGAATTGGAAATTGAACGGATGGATTTGTGTGTGTGTGTGACGAACAAACGGTATTAAAAATTCTTCGCAAATCGCTTTTCGAATAGTTTTAATCGATATATCGAGAATGTGTGTGTATATATATATATATATGTGTATATTTATATATACACATATATATGCGTGTACATACGTATATACAAACAAGAATGCATAAAAACGATTTATTACAAATTTTTAGCGTGAGTTGATGGACTAGAATGAAATTGAACGAACGGATTTTTGACAAACACACACACACACACATACACACACGCAGGCGCGCGCGCGCGCGCGTACAAGTGGTATCGAAAATTTTTGGCATATTACTTCGAATTCTTTTCAAATCGGCATAGCGCAGTCTATTACGCTATGAATCGTGAAAAATAAAAAATAAAAAAACAATTAAATATACGCTGGTGCGCGAACTGTATTTCATAAATTAATGCATTTCCAGGTAAAACAATTTGCAGTTTTCTCTCCGTTACTGTTTTCTTAGTAAATAGAAAGAAAACGTAATCTTCAGAGACGAGCTCGCGCGCGCGAAGCGCAAAATCTGAATTCGAAATCGTTCTCTGATTACTTCGCGTTAATAGATCCTACATTCAGGTCACGATGATCGTGGTATTTAAATATAGAAGTTACCATTTAAGGTTTTTAAGTGAGAAAGAGAGAGAGAGAGAGAGAGAGAGAAATCGCCGAGCGAACTCTCGGAGCCATAATAACTTCTAAAAAGCGCCCCGTCGTAAAATCTACGTTACAAGTACACTCCTCGAAAGGTTAAAATCTACGCACACACACTTTTTGTACAAGACAAATATATTCTACGCAGTGTTACTCTTTGAGAACAAAGATCTCACAATTATCTCAAAATCGTAGATAGAGTTTCGCAGATTATTCAGAACTTAAATATGTAACATAATTGTTTAAAGAATCGCGAAAGAGAGAGAAAAATATAGTCTAAGTTAGACAAAAGTTTCGAATATTTTCCATCAAAAAAAGACAAATATCCTTGCCGATGCTTTTTCTCACCGAGAAGAAACGTTTACTAAATTTAAAGCGCGTTTACAATTTTAATTGCGTTTCTCGAGAACGAGGGCGATATAAAATTTATTTGTGTGAAAATACAGGAAAAACAGTTAATTTGCAATAAACAAAAAAAAATGCAAACAAAGACATTCCGCCCAAAGACAAAAATATTACTGCACACGGCGCACGATTTAAACCCGAGAGAAAGAGAAATCGACCATTTAAGGGCAAAAAATGGTGAGCGGTATATCGTTTCATTGGATTCTGCAATCACCGCGTTTTTATCGCGGAGGCCGCGGAAAGGAATCGCCGGTTGCTATTTTTATCGCCGTCGTGATATAAATCGTGCGAGCATCATCATCCCCAGAACGCGCGAAAATCGCGTTCGGTGAGAGAATCGTGTCAGTTCTCCGATATCTTTAACCAAAACGTAATGTTATCTTTGTTAAGCGAATAACCCCGGGTTTGGTTCTTCTCGCGCGTGCAAAAGACGAAGAATCGCGCGGGGAATTCAATTATGCTCGGGACGAAACGCGAATTGAAACGCGCTCGGCAATTTCGCGAAGTACGTGCAATAGTTAAGGACGGAAGGAGAATCGCGGGTGTGAGTCGGGAGTGCGGATAAGGAAGAGGAAATGATAGATGCGAACTATGCGAAAGACGCGAGAGAGAGAGAGAGGCAGAGAAAGAGAGGGAGAAAGAGAAAGCTAGCGACTTCTTCGGCAAACTTCATTTTCCGACTTTATGCTATTGAGAGACTGAAACAATGCGTCGAGAAGATTTAAAGGCATTGTGCGGAGCGCGTTGTAATTAGTATTTCGCGTCGGCTTTGCCACTCTCTCTCTCTCTCTCTCTCTCTCTCTTTCTCTCTGTCCTTCGGTTTCCGTGCAACACTTTTCGAACGTGCCCCTCACACCATAACGGCGCGCGCGAAAGCGGAAGTTTTCCCGTCAACATTTTCCTTTTCCCCGCAAATAGTCCGTAAATGTTGCGTTCTACGAGGCGGTTCTTTTGTGTTTTACCGCGTTCGCTCGCTTCTGCAAAAAAGCGGCCGTGCCATAAAACGCAGAGGTGGAAGAGCGGGGAGGAAAAACCGGCGCGATGTCGATACAACCGAGCGCGGGATGCGGTTGTAGGAAAGTGAGCGAACAAATTGAATCACGATACCTTGCGCGGAGAGCTGATGGTGCAGGCCGCGAAAGTCAGGAAAATGAGAAAAATACGGAATGCATTTACCGCCTTTTTTATACGCACCAAATATGTTTATCGAGGTTCGTTGTTTGTTTTTTATTTTTTTCTTTATTGTGTACAGAATGTGAGACGACTCGAAAAGCGGGCTCGTGAAAACATCGAAACTAATACCGTTTATTATTTGTCGGGAAACCATCCAAAGTCATTTCGCTTTTTCTCTGTTTCTCTCAAAAAAAGAAAGAGAAAGAGAGAGAGAGAAAAAAATATAAAAGCTGTTGATCGGAAACATTAAAAGACATTAAAAAGGATTAAAATAAAATAAAAAGTCGAGGTCGATGGTCGTTTTTTTTTTTTTTTTTTATTTGTTGAGAAAAACCGACCGCGCTTTATGCGGTGCAGCGGCAGGGGAAAATATTTCGTCCCGTTCCGCGAAAACTTTTCGCCGACGCAGCTGCTCGTCGTCGGGTTTAAGCGCTATTAATTGGTCCACTAGGAAGCATAAGCCGCGAGAAGCAGCTTTCGGTTACTTCGCCGAAAATATGGATAAACCGTGCTTTGGGAACGACGACGACGACGACGGCGACGACGGGGGTCTAACTTGCTAACGAGCTCGAACGGAGAGACGCGATGATCGATAAACGTCAGGCAACTCTTAGCAAGTTGCTGCTACGCACATAATAGCAGCATACACGTTAGTTTATCTATTTTCACATCGCATTTGTTCACGCGTTCCATCTTTCGCGCATCACATTATCTTCTCGCAAATTAATAAAAACTTTCCATTCATTTTTCCGATACAACATCACATCGATATTTAATACGGGGGCGCGCGCGCAAAAAAAAAAAAACATTTCGCAGAAACGTTAATTAAAATTCTAATTGGACTAATTTCGTAAAACTTTCGCGCAATGATTACTCCCACACTGATGTAAGCTCCTCCGGTAGGTAAACTCTCTTTCAATCGGAGTCTTCTTATTCCCACTTTCGAGTGGATTCAAACTTCGCGATCTCCCCGCCGCGTCATCCCGCAGTTTTCAGGAAACGCTCGCGCGAAAAGCGCATCTCGCGAGCCTCGCTCGCTCTTTCTTTCTTTCTCTCTGCCGTTTCTATTGATCATCAAGCACAGAAAAGGTTACTCTCTCTCCTTTTCTCTCACTTCGTCTATATCCGCATTATCGACAACCGAGTTTTCTCCAAAGCCATTCGAGCCACTACCTTTGTTCGTTGACTTGGGCGCTCGCCACGGGGTATCGTCACTTGACGCGGCGGCGCGAGCTGCTCTCTTCGCGAAGATAAAAGGAGACGTCACAATAATGCGCGGTGACTCGGTTTCCCGCGAACGAACCAGACTTTTCACTCCGCGGCTCTGTGTCCTTCGGGGGTGCTGCGCAAAAGGAACAGGCGAGCCGTGACGTACACGTACGTATGTATATATATATATATATATACATGTATACACATATGCGTGTACATATATATATACACACATATATATATACCGCGAGAAAAAATTGCAACACGAGGATATCCGAGAGAACGTCAAGGGAAACCGCACAGCGCGAGACATTCGCAGCAAGTTCCTCGCGATTCATAAGATCGCACGAATGACAAGTCAAGTACCTTACGCCACGGCGTTACCTATTGTATCGAGTGTGTCTCCGGCAGAACACGGGGTTCCTCTGACTGCGCATAAGCCGGTACAAGGAAATCCGCGGGATCTCGTCGAGATATCTCGCTAGTATAGGAGGTGGGTTCTAATCCCCCGAAATGTTTCGTACTCGAGAGAGAGAAGAGTGAGACGGAGAACACAGGCGATATATCTTTGGGGAAATATATTTCGGAGAGTTTACATAAAAAAAAAAAAAAAAAGATAGGGATTTTGTGGAAAAGTATTTTTTTCTTGCTATTTTATTATTCATCAGTATTATTTTAAGAGAGACATTTATACGCCGCGAGCAGCAGCATCAGTTCTACTTCCCTTCGTTTTCTACAAAGTGCAGTGCACGATTCCGTGAATATACATATATACATATATATATACATATATATATATATATGTATATATTGCGAGATTCGATTTATGCACTCGAGTTGCGGCGGCTGCGACGAGTCGCGTTACGCCAAGTCGAGCGCGAATTCGTCGCGTCGAGACGCGCGCGCGCGCGCGCACACGCACGTACACACACACACACACACACCGATTAAAATACCTTCTCCAGGTAAGTCGTACTTACACAAAAGGAGGCCCTCTCTCGTGCAAACGAGAGCTCCGCATAATTCCGTGAATTAATTTGAATTAATTTCAAGTAATTTAAAGTCAGTAAAATTTAAATAAGTTAATTAAGTATATAATACAATTAAATAAAACAGAGCAAATGCTCGCTCGCGAAAGGCTTATTTCCATAATGTATGTCAGCGCGAGGTTAATTACGCGAGCGTTGCAACGTTACGATTCTCATTATCGTTCCCGAACCGACGACCGTTGTTTATGACACACAAACGGATAATTTCGCGCGACTAAAATCGCGGCCCAAATGCGCGAAGTTGCGCGAAAAAAAAAAAAAAAAACATAAAAAGAAAAAAAAAGCTAACAAAAACGAGCCTATACGATACGTGATCTGTTTTCGTTAGATCTTTCGCGGACATGAAAATCCTCTTAACGTCGAGCATGACTGATTGACGATCGGACGTGTATATGGTAGTGGTGCGGACTGGTAGCATCTTTCGGCGCGAAATTACGCGCGGGACGCCGAAGTTCCGTGAAACGCCCTATACACAACCACTCACGTTTCCGTATTAACCAGAGAACCCCGGCCCGTCATGAATATCGATGCAAAATACGTCCGTTCTCGGTATTGTCGATCCCCGCGTTCAACCTACCCCGCGCGCACCTGTCGATCTCTACCGCTCCCCGTATCGATAGGTCGACCTCACGGAGAAGAGCCCTCGTGAGCCCCCGGCACGGACAAATTTGCGGACAATGTCGACGTTTACTCGATATTTTGCTTTACTCGTGCGCACAAAATATAAGAGAAAATCATAATAATACGTATTACACATATACATATATACATATCTACATAAAAACCGACCTGATCGTGCACACGAGAAAATTTTTTTTTTTATTGCGTTAACGTTTTTTTCTATTGAAGTTATTTATCGAAAGATATTACGAAACAAAAATTCCGCGTGCGTTTTAAATTTTCGTCCCGATGAAACGATTAAAGGGGAATCGCGGAGCGAATTGTTCTTAAAGCATCGCGCCGGATCGCGCGATAATATGCTTTTACATCACAATGGCTATGCAAATAAACACCTGTTCGATCTTACGGCGAAATAACACCGTATCAAACATTGATTATGAGCACTCATCCAATTAATCCGCGCATTGCGAAACTTTTATATGATTATGAGTTCCCCGCGGGCGGCGACGTCGAGTCGATTCAATGCGAACAAAGGATGATTATAATGCACAGACGTTCGCCCGCTGTATGAAATTCCATGTCTAAACGCGTAAACGCAAATATATATATATTGTATATATATATATGTATATATATACATATATATATCGATGCTCTTGTAAGGTACGTAAGACGAGCATTGTCGATCAGTCGGGAACGTGGTTTATGGGGTTCAAGGAATGCGAACGTTGCGCACAAGGGGAGAAGAGAGAGAGAGAGAGAGAGAGAGAGAGAGAGAACGGATTGCACGAAAAGCAATTAGAACCGCGTACGACGCGTGCTCAACCTCCAAAAACGCGGCAGATATTAATAGTAGGAATAATTCTCCGTTAATTAACTCAATCTATTGCGTAGTTCGAGAAAAATTTGCTCTCAAATCAATTAATTTTATTATGAAGTTAAAAATAGAAATTTTATATACGTATACGTGAATTATATTTTTATTCGGGATCGAGGTTAAGGAGAAGGATACGAAGATCGATAAGAACAAGATGATACGATAATATCTCGGCGATAATATCTCAGATAACAAGAGCAGTTTCGGAAAAGAATCCTTTCATTGTATCTTCGGTTTTAAAATACAACGCCCAATCTTGAAATATTTCCATAAACTACTTAGAGAGAGAGAGAGAGAGAGACTTTTGAAAGATTAAGACTTCGGGGATTCTCCATTATCAATTTCTATTAAGTACGCGCATCGCTCACATATAAGTCGTTATACATCCCAACAAGACAGTCCCTGTTGGCACAAAGCCACCCTCGGGAGTTGATCCAATTACCTCTTATCTCTCCCAAGTTTATGCAACGCGACTGCGCGGTGGCGCAATATGTACAATAAGAAAATGATTGCACTTATCAGCAATATAAATATCGTGTACACGGCGTGAAACGCACGCCACTCTATTGTATTGACACCTCTTCAATCCTGCAAATCCTCTTCTCTCTTCCCCTTCCGATTGCTTTTATACGCGCAACTGTCCCTCCCAAGCTCACTTAAAACCTTTGCTCCTTCTTTTTTTTTTCTTCCCCCGACGCGACGTCTCTCTGTGTGTCTCTCTCGCGGGAAATACGAGTGGCACGACACTTCTCTCACCCCCGTCTATCTCGCCTCCCCCATTCTCTCTCTTTCTCTCTTTCTCTCTCTCTCCGCCTCACCTCACGGGATTAGATTCCACGATGGAGTTACAAAAGAGAGAATGCCAGCTGCGGCTACGTACGATAGCGATGGGTACGATATACTCGCGAACCAAATTGTTGAACACGAGGGTAATTTACGGGGGCTCTGTGCCGGATAGAATAGACTCTCCACGGTAAACTGACTTGCGTCCTAAATCGCGCGAGAATCAGTAATACGATCGTCTTCAAATCGAAGTAAATCGAACTAAATTAAAGAAAATCTCTCTCTTTTTTTTTCTCTCTGTCTCTCTCTCTCTCTTTCTCTCTCTCTCTCTATCAACTTCTTTTCTCCCCTCCTTCGTTTAATCCGTTTAGAGATAAAGTCAACTTCAGTAAATTGAGTTTAAAGTAAAGACCGGATTAACTTTTTCGATCTTAAGTCATTTAAACTCGGAATGTGTGTGTTTAATCCGAAGAAAAATGTAATTCTCTCTCTCTCGCTCACTATTTCCATTTAAGATATAAAATAAAACGTAATTTGTACAAATTTTGCGCGCAATTAAAAATAAAATTGAAACGTCAAGCAGATTTTCCGGCAGCTTGATTCGCTTTTAATTCTGGTGAGTACGCGCGCTCCAAGGATTCGTGACAAAACGCATTTGTTTCTTTTGTAACAGTTACCTTCGCGTCGTTATCAATTAAACCCACTTTTGATAGCGTCGACTCCGCCTCTGCGCCCTCGTTAACACGCGTCACGACGCCTCCCGACACCTCCAATTCGCAAACTTTGCCTCCTAATTTCATCTGTGCTCTCTTCCCTCGCGCTTCCGCGAGAAAAGCCGCAAAGAGTTGCGATGTGTTTGTCGGGAAAGTTTAAGATAATCAACGATAATTATACATATCTGAAAAATCCTGTGCCAATTAAATAAATTTTAAAACATTACGTATTAATAAAATTACCACGTGTTCCGCTAAACTTTGAGCTAACGCAAAACTTAAAAAATGTATATTCTTTCAGCAGCGCTTCTCTCCTGCAGCTCGAATTTTAATTAAAATTGATTGACGTTCCCGAAGTGTTCAAAATTCCCAACAAACTCTCTCCCCCGATGCCTCGGATAAATAAATTTCTTGTTAATCTCGCGCGCGCTCGCCAATTCATCGCTCTCTCCTCGCAAATGTTTATTACCGGGCAGCTGGGTACTCTCTCTCCTCTTTCTGCGTTCCGGATATTTACATATTTCAATTACCCGCGCGCAACGCAAGCGCGCGCTTTTACCCACACACACACGACAAGCGTGCGCGCGCGCAATTTATCAACGGTGCTTTTCTTCTCCGGAAGTTCCGCCGCTCTCGGGGCAAACTTTCGAAACTCCAATCGGCCGCGAAGCTCGGCGCCGGGCTTTACGGACGACACGGAACGATAACGTAAGCTTCGCGCGTAAATCGATCGCTACCGAATCCCGAGGAGAAGCTCTCTCTCTCTCTCTCTCTCTCTCTATCTATCTCTCTCGCGCGCGCACTCGCAAATTTGTAGCCGCGTCCGCGATAACTTCACTCACAACTATTCGCGCCGCATAAATCTGCGGAGAGAGTTTTTGCGAAAGCTCGCGTTTTTGTTCGACGAAGCCTTTTTTCTTTTTAATATTTTTCTGCTAATATCAGAGTATTTGACATCATTGTGATTATACAAAGGTGCGATTTAAAACGTGAGGAAAGATTTTTCGAATGAGAACGGAATGAATTTAAATTTTTCAAACGTGTGTTGTGCACAAATTCGGTTTCTTCGGCAATTAAAAATCTTCTCCGAGAGACGGAGAATTCAAATCGCGCGAGTTTAATTCCCCTCAACCTTTCGCTCGTGTTTATGGAGCAATAAATAATCTCCTGTTAATTCATTTTGAAATATCCCTTTTTCGCAAAATTGCTCTTAAACTTCCTCTCTCTTTCTTTTATAAAGAAAAGCAAAACACGGAGTGCCGATTCCCGAGAGCCGCAAATTGGCTAAAACTTTCCAAGGAGAGAGGAGAGCGACTATTAATATTGCGCGAGAATTTGCACAGAGACCACCGGCGCCGTGCGCGCCGGAGAGGGTTGCAACCTCAAACCGTGGCCTTCTGAAACTGTAGTGGGAAGTAGTAGTGAAAAGGGGGGTAGGAGTAGTGAGAATGGCGGGGGCAGAAATGATGAGGGAGGGTCCGGCAAAGGTGTTTAACGCACTTAATTAGTTGGCAAGCACCAACCGGGATTAAGAAGTTTGCGAGATTATTAAGGATTAACGAGTTTGTAGTCGGGCCGGCCGCGCTCAATTATACGCGAAATTAACGAGCGCGATAGAAAGGAGAAGGTGGTGATAGGAGGAGGGTGGCGAGGGGGGGTGGGCGGGGGGTGAAGAGAGCTTTATGCGAAATTTCGCTGTGCGCGCGCGCACTCGATTTTAATGCATCTCCACCCGGACGGATTCGCGCGAATTAATTTTAATGGTTCGAAACTGAGCATTATTGCGAATTAATATAGAGCACGTTGCCACTCAGAGGCGTTAATGCTTCTCTGTGTTAACCCTCCTCTCTCTCTCTCGCGTATGCGCGCGCGAGAGCTCTTTGATGCGGATTAAAAAAATTTTTTTTTTTTTTTTATTTTCTAATTATTATTGGTAAAGCGCGAGACCGCATTATTTCCATTATCATTTTTCAGCCTTGATCGACGATGAGAAAAAATTTTCATCGACATTATTACATCGGGTATATTTATTAATATCTTATTTACTCTTTTCGATTATCATTCGAAATTCATTTTTTGCACCGAGAATCTAATTGCGCATATATAATTTTATTCAATTTTATATCTTACTTTCTCTCTCTCTCTCTCTCTCTCTCTCTCTCTCTCTCTTCGATATATATATAATATATATGTACTTACATATATTTCAAGCGCTTCTGAAACACGTAATTAAATGCGTTTCATATCGAGGACTGCAAACTGCAACGCGAGCACGCCATTAAACTTTCTCGAGCAAATATCGACACCGAGGAAGATAGAGAGTTTCGTCGAGAAATCTATCATTAAAACTCGATACAGCATAAAGATAGAGCGCGCGCCCGACATAATAGCTTTCTTCTTACTTGTCGTCATCGTCGTCGTCGTCGTCGTCGTCGTCGTCGTTCCGTTTTCCCAACTCGAAGAGTTAAAGGTATAAGGCTCGCGAGATAAATCTGAAAAATTGAATAAGTTTGACGCGGGAACTATCGGCTCGCTTGCGCGCACGACGACGACGACGACGACGAGAACGACGTGACACGGTGCCGTGACGCCGCTCTCCGTGTAACATGCGGCACGTTTTCAGTATAAACTTGTAATAGGATTTGCCCGTTTAATCCGTTCCGGACGGACGTGCGGGCGGCGGGGTGTAATGCCGTGTTACACGCTAATATCCGATTATACGCGAGGTTCGTGACGATGCCATTTATGAAAGTGAATCGCGAAAGTCACAGTCAAATTTCCGCGATTAGCCTTTTCCCGATCGCAGCGCGCGTCGCTGCATAAAACCTTCGATTATTGCACATTGCAAAATCCGCGCGCGCGTATAAATTTACAATTATCGCGCATTATGTTGTACGCGAACTAATTAGTCAAAAGTAAACTAATAATTTAAAACAACCTAAATAATAAGAGCCGTGCGCAGATGTCGCGTCGGCGCGAGAGAATAATCGAGCGTTTATTATTGTACAAATTTACGTACGAGCGTACAATCAAATTTATAAATTTTCGTAGCGAGAAATTTTAATTATACACGTGCTTAACGCGAATATATATATATACGCAAGAACGACTTCGTGTTTCGCGTAATTTACAACGATCGAATTGAAAAGGAGAACGAGAAGGGATGCCGCGACTCCGCGGCGCGGTGAAAGGAGAAGTGATCGTCGCCATCGACATCGGTCACGTCTTGTCGGGAACGTCGTTTACATCGATAGCCATCCGCAAACAACAGCAGCGACGACACATACGGACGCGTCCGTAGCCACCATAAATTTCTCGCCCGTTACAATGCGCGACGGCGGGCGCGATACGTATACGACAGGGGCGGAGAGAAGGACGAAGAGGGGGGAAAACGCGACGGGATGAGAACAGGAAAGTGCAAACAGGAACTGACGTAACCCGGGTTCGATCCGTACCCGTTCCCGTTAAATTACACCTTCTCCCGGCTGGTTACACGAGTACGTAACATGTGTCGCGCGGCCAGGCCCGACGCGAAGAGCAGCTTGCGCGTATTTTCGTGTTGTTTGATGTATATGTTGCCACATTTTTCTCCAAGAAAATGTCGGAGAGAAATTAATTGCAGAATTATTAAAAAAATAAAAAAATAAAAACACGACACGCGAAGAGATGCAAAATAAAGAATTTAATATCTTCTGTCGTTTCTTTGCATAAAAATTAATTGCGCTAAAAAATTGCGATAAAAAAATGTAACAAGATGTCGCGCGATATATCATCATTAAATATTTTTTTAACGGAGATTGCGCACAACTTGTGCAATATTTTTCGCGCAAACGATCATTTCTCACAAAGACGCGCGACCGCCGCCGCCACCGCCGCCGCGGGCCCTCGAGATCGTAAATCCTATCCTGTCCGCAGAAGAATCGCCCTATATGTAATGTTGTCTGTCGAGCGTGCGCAGATATATCTAAATATGTACATATCTTAGATACCGTAAGATGGATCGAGATTGCCGCGCGGCTGGTCTAAGGTTAACTTCGCGCTTTGGTGCGCGCCACGGAGAAATCACGGGCGAATATATACGACGTCCGGACGAATCGCAGTCATTCTTGTACTCGGCAACAATCAGGTTCCATCGCGCCCAAAAGGATCCGTTTACGTCTGTTCTATTACGAACGGACCTATCGCGATGTAAACGACCTTCTTCTTATCGGCCGTTCTTATCGATAATAAGTCGCGGTCAACCGCGACCGCGCGCGCAGCATCCTTCACGAGATGCTCCTTCGCGTTTCTTCGTCAAAGCGACAGAAGGAGATACACGTGAGGGCACAGGGGGTCACAGGAAACAGAGGACCGGAGAGAGGGAGAGGAGAAGGAAGGGAAGAGTGGATCGGCGAGTTGGAACAAAGGAACCTCATAACTCGCCCCGTTGCTTTCTCGTGGCTTGATTATCTTGCCGAGAGAGAGAGAGAGAGAGAAAGAGAGAGCGGAGAGAACGCCCGGCGATTGGTCCGGCTCCGAAGAGAGATCATTCGCCGACGCGATATTCGATTTTGCACGACCCAACGGCCCCGAGAAATCCGACCGAACCGGATATTTAATAGAGCACAGAAAGAGAGAGAGAGAGAGAGAGAGAGAGAGAGAGAGAGAGAGAGAGAGAGAGAGAGAGAGAGAAGGCAGGGATGTATATCGCTCGTATGTTTTTGCGAAATACCGCACGTTTCATCATTACATTGTTTATCGCTGCCTATCGCATTTCTGCAGTATTTTTCATGTTACGTACAACAATTTAATAAAATATAAAAAATATAACTATTAAAAAATCACCAAAAAACGTAATTAAGAAATTTCTTCTCGTGTGTATAAAAATTTTTATTTTATAATTACAGTTTGAGACGCGTTCAACGTTGGTTCAGTTTATTTCAGTTATATTTTACGCGTTCGTTACATCTGCAAGTACTCAGGATGCAGATCCATTATTTCGAAATCCTTTCTGTTTCCGAATCGTTTTCGCATTAATATCGGGTCACCGCGCGCTAACGACCGTCTCCAAAATTTACGATCGTTTGTCTATTATTATGCGCGCTATTATGCTACGGCGGCGTTTATAAGCGAGCGGACGCAAAACGCGCGGGATTCACGGCAACGGACACGCGGCTTACGCGGTTCGCGGTTCTAATTACCGCGCGCGCGAATCACGGCTGCATGACTAATACTTTCGGAAATTCGATTACTCCGAAAGGGCATCGCGCGCAATCTAATTAGCGCGAAACAGCGGCGCAACCGCGCGCGATGTATTTACGAGTACCATACCGTGTATTACACGCGAGTAGTGCGCGCGCACGCTTCGTTTTTGGACGCGCGGTTATACGCGGCAACAACGCGCGGGAGATTCGCGAGAGACGCTTATCATCGCGAATTCACCGTAACGAAGAGACAAACCGATATGCTTCCTCGCGAAAACGTCATATCGCAATCGAATGCGCGAGTTAACAACGGACAAATGTATTCGAAATGTTTTTTTTTTGTTTTTTTTTTTGGAGCTTAACCCGTTACTTTGTAAAACCGTGTAACTTTGAAGTCACACTGATGTATCAATATTCTTTTAGTTTATTTTTGTTTTTAGTTACGCCACAATGTGGCGTACGCATCTTGTTCCGTCGCTTCTCCTTCGTAACCATGGAGATTGTTTATCGCGCGATTCGTCAACAATAATAAAAGTAATCTTTGAAAATTGTAAATTCATTGTTAATTTATATCTGGAGGTGGATATTTTTGCTGATTTCGTGTTACACAAATTTTTTTATACTTACAAAAAAACCTTCGGGTCGTAAAGAGTTAAACACAATGATATATTCTAAGCCTTTGAAATTTTTTGCCAATGTTTTGCTCGAAACGAGATAAAAAATTTTAATTAAATAAATTTTATTCTCGAGATACATTTGAGGAAATTATTCAGACGCGCTTGAATAGAACGAAACTCCGAGTTTATATACCGGTTACCCGGTACGTCGCTAATTATGCGCGCGAAGCGAGAAGGTAAGGTAAGCAACACCTGTCTATAAAAAGAGTCGCCGGATGTGTACGATGGAATACGTCGCTTCCGGTGGGCGACGACGACGACGACGGTCGCGCAGGTAGGCGGTTATCGATATCCATCTCTGCTGTTCGCGTGTTTACACGTGTTATACCCGTGCGCATCTTTGCGTTGCGCGATTCCTCTCTCCATCGTTTTCCAATTAAACAGGAACCGTGTATCCGATGGAAATTACCGTGCAAATCGATATTGTAAAATTACGATATACGTGTTTGCACGTACCGATTTTCCGGGATAGATACAAGTGTGATCGCGCGATGGTTAAATTAAATCTTATAATATCGCGCGTAATTACATAAACGTTCGTATTAGTTGATATTTGTTGCATATTAACGTTAATTATTCAGTTATGATTAGAAGTTTAATTATGTAAAATAATATTTGTATTTTTTACATCTTAATATCGCGCACAAAATAAAAGTTTTGTCACACAATCTGGCACACAATACGATGGCATCTTTATTTGAAAAAAATCTAAAAATCTCTCTGTGATGTAATTAAACGCTAATTACCTAATTTACTGATTTATCGCTCGGATGCGAAATTTTGCGTCAAAATGATTTATCATTTGCACGAAAATTAAATCCAAACATATAGAACGAGTAGTATATATCGAAGCTCTCTGTCGGCCTGAAAATTATGTTTCAAAATGTGCATACGCTCTCGAGATGTATTTCAATCTTGTACTCCGTTTACCAATTAAATCAACACACTTGTGATCGTGCAAGAAAAAAATTGTATTTCGTATACGAGAAAAACATGGTCTATTAATCAACTTAATTATTCAATTAATGTTACAAACATGTATCTCTAGAATTATATTTGCTGTATTTCAGATATGCTTTTCACATAATAAACATGATATTCATAAATTCTATACGATGCGCACATATGCAACTGTCGTTAAATACGTTATTAATTATATTATGCGAGAGAGAAAGAGAGAAAGAGAGAAAGAGAGGGAGGGAGAGAGACCGAGATTTATTGGTAATTTTTCCAGAGGCAGTTTTCAATTCCGCGCGACGTACATCGTCGAGACCGGAGTGACTAATTACCTTGCGAATTAATTAGCTTGCGGTTTAGGCAGGAATTCAAATTTGCAAAACTCGGAACGTTATTAAGAGTCGCAGACAAATTTCATATTCTCCGCAAACTATGTACTGACAGCTCGATATTCCAATATGTATTTGTACATATTTATCGAGAAAATACTCGTGCGTTTCTATCATAACCGCGTCCGATCCTTCGTTAATTTTCTTTCCTTGTGTAGCCGATGATATCAATTAAGTAACGTAATCAAATATTCACGTCAAATATTCATCGATTGATTGATTCGCCGTTGATTTCGACCACACTTGTCAATCGTAAAATCAAAGTAATCTTCAGTTTTATTCATCATACGCGAAATAATTTATCGTCGCATTTAAATAAATAAATTTTCCCAAAATATAAACCGGAATTTTCAATTATATTCATGGATCTTGCTAAAATATGGATTTTACTAAATGACACATCGGCGTCGAACAACGTGCGAGAACTGGAAGTGATTACTTTTGTACTTTCTATCTTTAATTTCATTGATACAAGTTAGTCGAGTTATTAACGTCGCAGTAAAATTTTCAAGAAAAAAATAAAATTTTTGCGACGTAACTGTCTACGTGCCGCTGCAGAGACAGAAATCCTATTAGCAGCGCGTGCCTCTTCAGGACATCGCGTAGAAAAGACGCGATACCTTGTACTGTGCACGACGTCGCGTCGACAAAAATTAAAATCATGATCTTTCAGGACAAAAAAATGGAAACAAAACTCACCGTATGAAGAGTCGGCGCGCGCGTTCTTAAAAATATATATACAAATGATAATACTCCTTACGAGATGTCGAAAACACACTCACCTGTAACACAAAGAAAGAAAATTTTCAAGTTTTATTCGGAAATGCGCGAACAAAAGCAAACAAATACATCTCTTACGTTTTTAATAAAACAGTTTTTTGACGAAATTTCTCTTTTCACATTAAAAAAAAAAAAAAAGAAAACTTTTACGTCATTATTGCAATTATTTCAGTGTGTGTGCAAATGTTATAATCAAAACTTGATTAAAGTCCCGAAGTTTTTGGCTTCCACGTTTTTCCTTTTTTTTTTNTTTTTTTTTTTTTTTTTTTTTTTTTTTTTTTTTTTTTTTTTTTTTTTTTTTTTTTTTTTTTTTTTTTTTTTTTTTTACGACTAAACAAAAATAAACCAAGACTTTCGGGACAAAAAGGTGAATAAAAAAAATTGTAGAAGGGTAAAAACAGTGGAACGGCTGCAGGGAGGATGAAAGGCGGGGAACGATTCCGACAGCACGAGATCACTCGTCGGTCCTAAGGACATCCCCCGGTTTCCATTGGATCTTGAAATTGCAGCGTTGCCACTTTCGAGGGTTCTGCGCTTCACGTCGCTCGCTGTTATTTTTATTTCGTCGTCTTCGCGCCGCGGAAAGGGGTTAAAGGACTCGAGGGAAGAAGGGTGATGATTAAAGTTGCAAGATGTGTCGGGAGTCCGTGCGAAAAAAAAAAAAAAAAGATAGAGAGAAAGCGAGAAACCAAAACCTTCTTCGGGTTAATTGTCGTAACACTTGGTTCCTCTTACCCCCGGCCCCGTTGTTAATTTACAATGTCACGGAAAAACCAGCGCGCTTGTTAAAAATTCTCTAGCGCACTGGATTAATAGATCGCACGGATAAGAAACTTGCGCGCGCGCGCGCATATATACATACACACACACACAGATACGATATTATAATCCAAAACAAACATGGATTTTAATCCTTTTTAGTATAAAAACGCGTCATATTTGTTCATTTTTGCGCATCGTTTGCTTATCTACAGAGCGTGCAGCTGCATCTACGCGATTATACTTTTAGCGAGTCGCCGTGTGCGAGGTAGACTTTTTAACAAACCGTAACAGCAATTTAGATAATAGTTCGCCCTCGTATCTTAATGGCCGCTCCTCGTCGAGGCCGCGTCAGAGGATCGCATTTTATAAGGCATCTTCCGTGAAATGAGAATTTCTCATATCTATCTAGTGAGCGAGGCGAGCGCCGGGGCTCCGCTTTTAAATTAGAAATAAATTATTATCTCCCTTGAGGGGGTAAAGCCGGGGCGATTGCCTCTCTCTCTCTCTCTCTCTCTTATTCTGTTGCGCGCGCGACGACTCAAATTTCGCGCAACGCAAATATCTTCCTTGATTATAAGAACGTTCAATGTTCATCGAGTGTATAATGCACGAACCGTTGTTGCGCATTGTAAAACTAAAGTATTATTAATCAAACCAGAGATTACGGACGTAATATTCGATTTTTTATGTAGCTTTATTTTTTTTTCAAAACTTTTTTTCGAACCTTTTAAATTGTCAATTTTGAACAGTCTGGCTTTTTGGGATTTAAAAAATATACATTTTGTCATTTTATATATATATTTTTATGCGCATATATATATTTCGTCATTTTAGTTTTGGCAAATTGTACGCAAATTTTTTAATATAAAATTCCGTGTAACAAAATTTTGCACATTTCAAATATTGCGCTATATCGATTATCTATGGAGAGCAATTCCGAGAAAGATATATCGTACGTGTGTATACGTATCGATAACCATTCGCGTATTCCCGCAACATTTGCACCCTAGGCGTATCGATGCCGTCTCTCTTGAGAAAGAGAGCAAATATCTGAGCGCAGGAAGAAGGCGAAGTGGTTCTCTTTCTTTTGAGAAGCACACAGCGCGTTAGCGTGCACAGCCTCCGAGGAACGGAAGAACACGAAGACGATCACACGAAGAGGGAACAGCCGGACGAGAAGGGAAATAAGCACCTTCGGGCTCAGCAGGCCCGAATTATCTTTCGGGATTTCTCGAAGATGAAACGTCGCGGATGCAGCAGAAAACGAGGAGTTCGCAGGACTCCAGAAAGAGAGAATTGTCCGCGCGCGCGTCTTTATCCTTTTGCCCTCGTCTCGATATTTTCTTGCTCCTTTCTTTCTTTCTTTTTCTCTTTCTCAGTTTCTCTCTCTTTCTCTCTCTCTCTTTATTCAGGGGCCAATTTCGATGACTTCTCGAAAGCAATCGTGCGCGCGAGCGTTTTATTGCAAAATCGCCGCACAAAATTCTTCTAATTCCTAACTCGTTTCTTCGGTCGGCACGAGAATTGATCGAAAAGGACGAGATATATATTCGCGACTAAATTAAAAAAAAAAAAAAAAAAAAAAACTTTTTAATTTATGTAACAAATAAACGATGAAAACCAAAAGTAAAAAAATTTTAGAAAATCGACCTTAAATTGGAAATATTAATAACATTAGCGATCTAGATCGTTTCGCGAGTTGAAGATTTGCTGCTATTCAAATGCTAATAATTCTAACGACTTAACGTTTTCGAATGATGAATTCACATTTTTAAGGATTTACGAATCATTCGATCTCTCGAAAGAGATCTTCTCGCGCTCGTCTTCCTCGAACTTCTCTTCGCGAGACAACCTTGAACAAGACGGATGCGAGTGTACTGTCTCTCGTTCGTTGCTGGACCACCTTGTGTATCGTCACGTTAACCTCTGACCAAACGACGGGAACACACGACGTGTAACATGCAAACAACCTCTCGAATTTAAAATATACGATACCGAGAGAGAAAGAGAGGAGAAGTTTTACGTGGGACAAAGGACATTTGCAAACAGAGATCACAGAGAGAGACCGCTTGGTTTTTACTTTACGATAACTTCGTGTTTGAAACAATCTCGGGACGTCTGAGGAAGTTTGTTTTAATTTTAATATCCACTTTGCATCGTACACATCTTCTCCGTCTTCCCTTGCGCTCGAGTTTGTATGTTTAATTCCAAGGTTCAATCTTCTCTCTTCGCTCTGTTTATTGATTATTCTCTTGAAAACTAAATGGTTTATTGACGATGAAGACACACTTTTATCAAAACTCCGGTTTTCAAGTTTCCTCGTCTCTCTCTCTCTCTCTCTCAATCTCGAGAAATTCCGGAAGATAATTTCGGCTCGAGAAGACGGAGCACTTATTTCTCTTTCGTCGCTTCTATCCCTCTCTCTTTCTCTCTCTCTCTGTTTTTCTCTCACTCACGTTGCAAGTAAATCTGCCTTCGGACTATATAGGGTGAGCATATTCAAAAAATGTTGCTCGGGGAAACCGCGGCGAATGCAACTATGCCGGAGAAAATCAAATTTGTTCTTAAAATTCAATATCAAAGTTTGTCGATTCAATAAAATATATCGCATCAGAATTCTCAAATCTGAAATATCTAAAATTTAGTTCGGTACTCGAGGGCTTTGAAGAATTCGAGAATTCTCGAGTGTAACAAGATCGCAAAGGTGCAAGAACCGAAGAGATAAAAATATTTTGCTAAAATAGAAGCGATTATATTTTGTTTAATATCTCAAACGCGTGAACACATATTTAAGAAAACTTTCCGAGTAAATGTATTAATCGCGCAGTCGGCAAAAACTTCTCGAACATGACCGATTTGCAAAATTAAGATCGCAAAACAATTTCGCGCGGACGAACAATTCGTTTAAATTTTTTTTTTCACATCGTTCGATTTATCAGGTCACCTCATGTGCACGCTCATAGTTCGCCGTGAGAACGAAGCTGCAGAACCCGGCGACGCATTGAAAACTTATGAACGCGCCCCTTCTCTCTCTATCTCTCTCGCTTGATGGCTTAGTTTATTGTTCTACGAAGTGTATCCCATTTTTTTGTGGTCCGCGCTGCGTTAAAAGAGCCGTACAAAAGGAAACGTCGCGCTTGCATTAACGTCGTTGGATAAGAATCGTCCGGGAAAGGAGAAAAGGAAGAAGAATTGTCCCGACCCCCCGACGCGAAGTGATGCAACATTTCATTGAATATCACGTTGATAGAAGCGAGACGAAAGAAAACGGGGGAGGCGGAGATTTATATTCCTCTTAAGCTCTTTATACCGAGAATTAAGTTCGATTATATTCTCGCAGCAGATAGTACCAATGTGAAAATTTTTGTAACGCAATACGAGAGATATCGTTGCGCGTCAATTATGCGCACGCAATCGTTCTCCCTTTGTTGATCTCTCTCCATTGTAGTTAATACTCGCGGTATCAATACTTCACAATCGTATACAATCGCGGTGTAGCATGATTATATAATGCATTTAATTAATATTTAATAGAACAACGCTTTATACCGTTATTTCGATAAAGCGTAATACATTTATAGCAAGCGTATAATGTAATTTATTATTTATTACAAATGTAACAAGTGCGCTCGTTTTATACATTTAAATCATATCCGCAATATATATTTCTGCATATATATATATATATATATACATACTATATATATAATTATTGTGCAACAATGTATCGATTGTTTCGCAACTTCTTGTTTCGCCGAGTGTTCTCGAACACAATGCGGCCCTCCGCGCCGGCCGGCTCGATACGTGGAACCGGCAATCCTGAGGGAAAGGTAAGAATCAAAAAGAAGAGAGAGAACAAACAAACGAAAAGAAGCGCGAGCGCTTCGAAGGGCCCATCGGGGCCTGTTCTCGCCCCCAATCCGCTTCAATTTCTTTTACCGGGCCTCTCGTGACCGCGCCACGAGATCGTGAGAACTACTATCAAGTCATGTTTCGTCGAATATTCATCCAGTCTGGACCGCATTACCTAGCTCCTTTTCCTCATCATCTCGGATGGATTCTCGGACGCTTTCCAATTCTTGGAAACTTGAGAAATCTGTGTATCATCATCCGTCGATTTTGAATTTTTTTTTTTTTTTTTTTTTTTTGTTGCGCTTTCGCAATTATTTTACACACACAACGCTTATTGTAAATTTGAGAAAAATCTTCCCGAGCGCACGCACAATAGATCTCGGAAACTAAATACAATAAAAAAAAATTTATACACAAAATTAAACGTGAAATATTGTCGTTCCGTGAAAAAAAAAGAAATAATTGTTTGAAATGACGAGCGCGAAGCGAGATCATTGATCTCTGATCATTCTCATGCAAAAGGAGACACACATCGACTCCCATTGGAATGGCATGCGTAGGTGAAGATTATGCGACGATTATGCACCTGTCACGCGCCTCAGTCACGTCGCTCGCGGAATCGTAAATTCGCGTACGTACGGTATTGTTTCCCTGTACGGCAAACGTTCCTCATTCAGCGAAATCGTCGTCAAAGCGGGCCGCGCGTGTGCGCACACGCGATATGTTAACGTCTTCGATTACCGGGAGGAAAGAGACAATGTACGTGACGCCGTCATTGAATACCTTCATATCGAAAGCAGACGTAAGCGTAATGAGAAATGTTGATGCCCACGATTTGCTGCGAACGAATTCCGCGAGCGGAAACTTTCGTAAACATTGCGTTGTTTAGACGACGTTAATCGGAGAGTTGATGTAACACGCGCAATTCGTACGAATATTGCGGAAATGTAATATTTGAGTGCGCGTGCGCAAAAAAAAAACTCAATCGTTTCGTAAAATCACGTGTATAATCAAAAGTTTTGACTTTATTTTCAATCATTTTTATAGTTTCCTGAATAAAACAAATAGTTTTCCTCTCTTTTCTCCTTAATTATCAATTTTGATTTATCTGGCCTACTTATTTCACCTTGTCTTCCTTTAGATCGCGAGCAAACCGAGTGGCTCGTGACCTGCCTATCAATCTGGGCTAACGATATATTTACGCAACGCTAACAGACATCGCGGAGAGGAGCTTTTATTAGCGGGCGCTGCACAACACACGCGACCCAGTCACGAAACGCGATTCGCGCGTGCCGCGCGTCACGTGCTCCGCGCAAAACGCGCGGATTGGCGGGCGATGACGCGACGCGCGCGCGATGACGGATAAAATAGACGACGATGACGCAACATTAGAAAAAGAAATACCGCGCGCGAGATATCTCTCTACATTATTATTATTATCATCATCATCAAAATGCATACCCAGCTCGCCCGATATCGAGGATGACGCTAGATATCCAGGTTTATCAGAGAAGAAATGACAGGCGACTCTCCTCCTCGCGCGAAAGTTCGAGATGAGTATCGGGGGAGGGCTGCGAATGAAAGTTGCCGCCGTGTAATCAAACTTTGGACATTATGGGTAATATGACGACACAGCGTGACGTACTGTAACATCAGATTCTTTCCCCGGTAAAAACGCGATGTCTCTGGAAATTCTCCGGGATTAATGAAATTTGTATGTCGGCAAAAGCGATCTAACGTCTTATATTTATATACACGTTGTTGTTCCACGTGTTAAGTTTGCACGAGTAATTTGAAATATTACATAAAATACTAGACCGAGTGCAGTATAATTATCGCACCACTAATATTGCGCAATATAATGTGCCATGGATTTCTGAGAAAAATCTTCCTCCCCCTTCGTTCCGAAACGCAATTACGAACTTCCGTCTCGTTTACCGACCTCCATACGCATTCACGTATATAATGATTTTCAAGAATCATTTCTCTATTAAGTACGTGCTTACGTAAGCAACCTTCGCGGCGGTCGCGCAATTTTTCATCGTGACTTCATTACGCGGGAATTCAAGACCGCGCTTGAGAGAGGAGGAGGTGGAGGAGGAGGAGTAAGAGGAGGGTGTATAAGTCGAAGCGGCTCTCGATGACTGTCGCTTTTTTTTTTTTTTTTTTTTTTAAACAAACAGTCTTATCTAGATCGCGAGATTACATATTCGCGTAAGCTCGCGGTTACAACGCGCGTGCGTATAATCAAATAAGTTCTCGTATCGGCGTGCGAAAAATTGCGTTATCTTCATTTTTTACCTCCGCGAGATCTCGCTCCCTTCTTCCGCGTAAACAGATGAGTCGTAATATCCGAATGGGCTCGTATCTTCCCTTTACGATGGGGGATAATAGAAAAAGAAAAAAAAAAGTTGCGCGGTTTAATGACGCGTAACTTCCTACGACGTTACTTCCTCCGCAGGTGCGACGACGCACCTGTGGAGCGCGACAGCGCATCTCCGCAGTTTTGTTCTTAATTGAAAAACGCATTTTCCTTCTTGATTAATATTCTTCGCGGCGTGTAAAAAATAATAAATTAAAAACTGTATTAAACGTGTGTAAAAAAAAAAAAATAAAAAAAACAAATATTTGACAAGAGAATATTTCACATTTATCGAACCGTTTGTATTCGTCGAGCGTTTCGCATATGAATTTCGAGTAAGCTTTGTTTTCTGAATAATATTGCGACGAGAAGAAAAATATTTACGCGTCATCAAATATGTATAAAATGTACAATCGACCTTTTCGTCTCTATTTCAAACAAATGTCACACAGCATACGGCGAGCGTTCGCGCGCGAGACAGAGAGTGTGTTGTGTGTCAGGATCTCTTTCTCGCAGCCTCCGCGTCGCTCGCATTCGGAAATCTGAGTCCTTGGATGTCCGGGTCCGTTCACCTTAGCCGTGTCACGCGAGATTAAAGTGAGACTACCGCGCGCCTTGGCTTTGCGCTTGGCTCGGCTCGACTCGGCTCGGCTCGGTTCAACCAGGAGAGGACCGGGAGAGATAGAAAGAAAGAGAGAGAGCGCGCGAAAGAGAGAAACAAGGCGAGGCGAGTCCGGGACGAGCCGCACGGAATATCGCTTCAAACCGCGGGAAGAGATCGTTTCGCCTTTATTGTTGCGCACGATCGCACTTTTATCTCGCTGCGCAAGAACGCTGCTTTCTCGAGGATCGCCCCCCCTTCCCGCACTCTCATCCAACGATGTTGAACGCTTGCTCGCAGCAACCCTTTTTTCGCCTGAAAACCCGCTCTCGAACAATGGCGGAAGCAATCAAAGTGTGTTTGAAGACGAGCGCGGCGAAGTTCCGTAGGCGTGACGCGCGTACTACAGCTATTAAGTAATATCTAAATTCGTTAAGTAAGAGAGAGAATATGGAACAAAGTGCATGAAGGTATAATAAACTGGTTATAAAAATTTAATCTCTTTTGCAAACACACAACATAAAACGCGCAACAGTACGCAACACACATCGAACAACGTTTTCGTATTATTTGAATCACTGTCGACTTGAAAATTTGGTTTAAAAAAAAAAAAAAAAAATTGAAGCGAGACTTTTTGATGTGTGCAAATTGGAGTAACTTCTGTGAAACAATTGCGTATCCTCGCGCGTTCATTATTACTGGAATTTTTGTTTTCTCACGTCACGTACTTACAAAAATCTCATAAATTTCATCACAGCGCAAGAGACAAAGAGTCCGCGCATTTTGTTGTTGCGATAAAATTTCGCGACGCTGCAAAAAACTACGCACGGAATAGCGCGCGGAGAGAGGGAGGGAGAGAGATAGAGAGAGAGAGAGAGAATAGCGCAAAACGCTGCCATATTTCAGTGTAGCACCGACCCCGCGGTATCCCAACTTCCGTTATTTATTTCTGGGAATCTGCGGAATGATTAATCGCGCGCGCTGCAACAAACAGACCGATGTAACGAACTAACTCACTCGTTCGTTCGTTCGTTCGTTCGTTCGCTCGCTCGCTCGCTTCGCGATTTACAACTCTCGATATTACCATTCCCAGCGAGTTCTTCGAGTCGTTATTGCGTTTTTACTCTTCTCTCTCTCTCTTTCTCGTGTATCCACGCCACTCTCCATCCATTCTTCGTCTCGTTCATTCTCTGCCACTCCATTTTCCGCACACACCTACATAACGCGCGCCCGTAACAACCAAACTTCGCCGTACTTCAATGAGTGCGGTGCATAAACACGGACCATCCGTACATCTTCGAGCCGAAGTTACTCGGAACTTACGAACGAGTAGTCTCGATGTACATACAAACGTTCGGCCTTAACATTCACCAGATCTAGAAACGTAATATGTTCAACTAAACTTTTGTGTGTGTGTGTGTGTGTGTGTAGAATTTTTATCTATCATTTAGAAAGCATCTGATAAAAGATATCAAATAATCCAAAAATACAGTAAATCGAGTAAATGTAAGGCATTAGATGTGTATGTGTGTGTGTCTACATGTTCAAAGGACAGCACGTAGTCTAAGAGCATGAGATTCGAGAGAGAGAGAGAGAGAGAGATAAGAGAAGCTTCTCCATTTACTTTACTATATCCGTATTTACGTTATATCGCGATAGTCTCTGGTTGCTCGCCTTTACACGAGCGATTAAGAGCTGGAAGGTCAGCTCTTAAATCAGGTCAGGTACAACGTGTGTCACATGTTTAAATTATATGAGCATTCTTCGCTGTATCGATTAGAGAACTTCAAGGTAGTACAAAACATGCTTTCGTTCACAACAAAGGAGGACATGCAAATCTCCGTAAGATCACTTCTCACCTTTGCGTCGTTCGCGAGTGCAACTTTTGCATAAAACAAATTTGAATTATTCAAGGAATGTATCATTAAAAAAAGTTATTCAAAATATCTTGTAATTAATTTCTTGATGTAATTTTATTGCAATTAATATTTCTGTTGTGCGTTCTTTTATAAATTTATATCTGTCATAACAGAGAAAATACCTCGAAATTAAATTGCCAATTAATTATCCGCGGAGTTATGCCATAAAATGATAAATAATAAATATCATTAATTTATAAACGCATGCAAATTGTATTTTATTTTATCGATTGTGATTTGACCGACATATATTTTAATTAAATAATATCACGAATACTTCGGTATCTTTTTATCACAACGGAAGATTCATCACGTACATATATATATATACTCCAGAAAAGTTAAATTACATGCGAAAGATCGAATGTCGCGTAATTGCAAAGGAGAGAGAACGAAGAAAATTGCCGCTCGCGCTATAATAACAGATAACTGATAACGAGACCGCATGATGGACTTTCTCCGCTCGGATATTTCTCTCTCTCTCTCTTTCTCTCTCTCTCCCTCCACCGAGAGAGGAGACGCGAATGAGGAATTGCAGCGGGATCCCAGAATTCGTGTGTTTACCGTTTCCCCCGTTGCAAGCTGTGGAATTATGCATCCGCGCTTGACAACTTCGAGAAAGCGTGGGATTCCGCGCCGCATAAACGCGGGGGCTCCGGCTCCTAATCTGCGAGCGGGTTGTAATCTGCGGTCGGAATACGTACCGGGTGTGCTGTACGAAAATACCGAGTGTGCGAACGGAGCAAAAGCGCCGATGAAACTCCATGTAACAACGCGAATAATAAGCAACGGTTAACTTTTAATTAAAATACGGATCCGATAGATGTTAAAGTTTTTACTTCGTATCTTGATGAAGAATTTACACACACACATACTTTGGAAACTTTCAAAATATGTAAAAAAAAAAAAAATGTATATTCTATACAGTGTTACATTTCCGTGTCATACTTTTCAAAGTGTTATAATTAAGGATCAAATGAGATTGACACGCGGATCTTTTATTCATTTCCAAGTTTTCCTGCCGTACGTCGCCAAGATCCGAGTGAGTTTTTGTCGGAGCACTCTGTATTAGGTAAACCCGCCAGCGCGCTAATGTTCGTCAGTATGTGTGTGTTATGTGTTGTATATGTGTGTGTTTGTGTGTGTGTGTGAGTACGTCGACGACGCGATTGTGGCGCGGGTGTTCATAAAGCCGCGAGCTATTAACCGTAACACAATGGGGCGTGCGAAGCAAGCAAGTACACCGAAATTTCTCCGTTCCGCGCCGCGAAGCTCAAATAACGCGAGAAAATCTGTGCGCGCTCGCAAGAGCGCAATTGAAAGGCCATTATTAGACTGGTCGCCATTTGGGACGAACCGGCGATAAAACGTGCCGAAACGGCGTTCGTAGAAATTGTCGGAAATGTCCGCCATTGATGCATATGCGAAATCGATATGCGCCTTAACATTCTTGGAATGTATCAACCCGAGCCGAGCTACGGGAAAAAATCTAGCGGTGAAAAAAAGAATTTTTTCTGTTCTAAAAAAAATAATTAAATATCATTTGCGAAATATTAACTGTGTGTTTATAAAAATAAAATACTTGAGTGTCATTAATTGTATATAATTTTATAAACACACATCAGTGCATTTTATATTTTTTTATATTGTGCATTTCTATATTGCGTTATAATATTTGAATTGTATTTAAAAATTTTTGTAATATTTTTCATGTTTTGTTATATTTAAATAACATCGGGTGAGGGCAAGACTTTTGATAGATTTTGATTAAAAAAAAAAAAAAAAAAAAAATGGATCAAGTAATTTTATTACAGATATAGAAACGATTTCGTCATTTTATCAAGTAATCTTCATTGTTTTCTATTCTCTTTCGCTATTGTGGTCGATGGAATGAATAAATCGTTTTTAATAAAAATTATTTGGTCTATTTTTTTTATCACAAACCCATCAAAACTTTTGTACTCATCCAATATATTATATATATCTCTTTCAATAATATATATTTTATTTATTTTATAAACGAGAAAACCCTTTGATATTTATACAAGAATAATTAAATAAAACAAAGGTAACATCTGATAAAGAACCGATAACAAAAATTAAAACTACACAAAGTTTAAAAACTAAAAACAAAAAATAAAAGAGAAAAAACCTATTTGAGCAAATAAAATTAATTTCAGTCTAAAAGAATCTATCAGTTGATGGAAAAAAAAAGTCAGTGACACACTGGAGAACTCATTTCCAGTTATGATTTAAAAGTTTAAACGTGTCGTGATTAATATATGATTCAACATGAAAGACTAAAAGATATCTAAATTTACGAACTGGAATTTGAAGTCCAATCCCGCTTTAAAATTCCAGGACAAAATTATATCTATTTATGTACAATTTTATGCAAAGATAAAAAGATCCAAATATAAGATCCTTCTATTTTCAAAAGAGAACAAATTTAAGTTTAAATAGAAAAAGATCGTAATCACGATTATAAAACGGCATAGGATTCACCAAGATGAAAAATATGATTCTTTTATAATAAATTTATAAAAGTTATACAATATTAGATTAAAACTCCTCAAGTACTTTTCTCTGTTTATATATTGTTTTTTTTTATTTTTTATGTTATATCAGTATAAATGCTTTTGCGAGATCTCGCGCTCGGGAGGGAGAGTACGAAGATTTAATTTTCTTTTTACTACTTCGCAAACACGAGTGACCGCGGTAAACCCGCTTCGGGGTCAATTCCTCTCATGAGGACACGCCGCGCACAGTTTCTTACCCGCGCTGCCGATTGGCCGACAATGGGAAAAGTTAGGCCGGTAACAGCGTAGTCGAAACTCGGAACGACGACGATTTCCGAACTTTCCAAACGCAATTCGAACTACGGCCCTCCCGCAGCAATAGCGCGCACGAGCGATCGCGTTCTTACGAAACTGCTGTTACGCCGCCGTCGACGTTAAAAGGCGCGAACAACCATTTCGCGAGCGAATTAAGTCTCTCGATACTATCGTGTTGTACATTCCGCGTCAAATCTCAAAAAAATCTCCAGAAAAATATCTTTTATCGCTCGATCGAATATTTAATATTTAATTATGTTTCAATATAAAAAATTACAGTCGTGTATTTTAACACAACCGTCGTTGCTGTAAAGGTGATAATAAAAAAAAAATAAAATAAAATAAAAATTCCTCTGTTTTCTGCGAGATTCTCTCGGAATACGGATAACGAGCTCAAAGCGATACCGTTTTCGCATAATTCAGAAGCTTGCGCACGCGGGACACCAATTTCCTGCGGAACATATTGGGGAAGCACACAAGAAGACACGAGGCCATTTTACGTCTACGTCTACATTAAAAGTTCACAGAGACAGCTTTACGAGGCGACACCCTGTAATTACCTGTGGGCCAGTAATGACCGCCCTTCCCCTTGCCTCCGGTTCCGTAAAAGTCAACCCATTTTTCACAGGCGCTTTACACGAAGGCGGAAGGCGAAGCTCGCTCGTCACTCATTAAACTCCCGAAGATATCGACCCGACGTTTTCCCGACGTTGCTCTCTCCGACGACGACGTTGCTTTTTTTCCTCTTCTCCTTCCCCCTCCCCTCCCCTCTCCTCCCCCAACCGCCTCTTTCCACAACATCTAGCGCAATAATTAATTAACCTGATGAAAGTTCTTTGTTTCGATTTTCATTCATAATGCGGGTCACCTCGGATTATTGCAAACCTTATATTTCTTGGAAATTAATAATTTATTACATCGTGACTTTATACTCGAACCCTCGTATTTGTTTTTATTTAAAAAGCGGAGTTTCAACAAAGAAGATAAGTATATAGTATATAGTATATGTATCGCGCGCGCGCGCTATTTTCACTCTCCAGAGACAGAAAACACAAGACTCTTGGAAGATTAATAACACACCTTCCATTCGGAATTTCATCCCGTCTCGCGGATAATAGAGTCCTGGGGATTGCACGACGTTTAAAATAACACATACACTCGCTTTCGTCCCGTAAAATAAAAAAAAAGAGAGAAAAAAAAAGGATCGGGTTGTTCCGTAGGAAAAGCGCGAAAAGGCACGGTCAAGGCAATTTTATTGTACGACGAGACAAAAGATACGGTTCCGGAGGTTGAAAGAAATCGCTTGGTTTCAACGCGAGCTCCGCGAACGAAATATTTGCATCGCTTAACGTATCGCTTAGAGATATATGTACAATGAATATTTTAACGTGCGAATGTGAATAATGAGACCAGTTATAGACGAAATTCAAGGTTTTCCGGTTAATAATGTGTGTGCGTGTGTGTGTGTGTGTGTAACTTCATACAATATTTTTATCACTTTTAAACTCTTTACATTTTCTCTCTCCTTTGAGACGATAAAAAAATCGCGATAAAAACGAGGAACTACGTGTCGCACATATTTGCACAGAGTTTTCGATTCTTTCGTTGGAATTGGCAATTTTTAGCGAGAGAGAAAAATTCTTCTCGCGCGCGACGGATTATGCGAATCGAAGTCAAATTCGAGAGAATCCCGCGGATATTAACCTCAACATGTGCCAACGCTTGTTGAGAGATCGAGAGGATGGAAAGCGCGCGGTACAGTGGGAGAGGAGCTCATTACGGAGTCTTCCAAGTTATACAGTGAAGCGATTCGAGGAGATTATGCTCTCGCGAAGTAGTTCAACCGAAAGGACGGACCGAGTCAGGAAGGAAATTAATATTCGATCAAGCGTGATAGGAAGTGATTTCTCTCGCCTTGCTTGAAATTTTTAACAATGTGAAAGGTGGATGACAGAGAAAAACACACACACATATATATATATGTATATTAAAAACACACATACTAAGAATAGACTAAATAACATTGCACGCAAGTAATGAAGCTTAAAAATAAATACGTGATAATAAAGAAAAATATTGGTTTTCATTTCTGTCTCTGCTTGATATTAAAAAAAAAAAAAATCTGGAAGAGTTTTATTTATCCTCTAATATTTATCTTCAATCAGTGTTCACGTATGTTACTCTCCCATTGTTTTATACGATTTGTATAATTCGCAGCATTTGAAGACACAATAGAACAAAAAGAACGGAGCAAAAAAAAAAAAAAATCGCCGTTTTATCGACTGCGACACAAACCGGGTCGGAATTGTATATTTATTTTTGCGAAATTGGTTTTGATGGGATTTTTGCACCTGATATATCTCGCGCACTTAGCGAATGAAATTAATCTTTGATAATCCCGGCTGACGTTTCAACGACAAACACGACGGCTTTTAGCAGCCGCATATTGGAACTCGCCAGTGCCACCTCATCTTTCACCGGTGGTTTTCCATTATTTGCGGGATTTATCGCTCGCACTATTTCTGCGAGCAATTGCACGCCGACTGTTTTTGTAAGACGTTACCGAAAAATCGTCAATCCGAAAATATTCTCAAATCCCCGAAGAGGAATTTTAATTGGTAGTTTTTATCCTTGATCAAATTTTTAAATAACAATTATTTGGATTGCTCTTTTATTCGTTTTGTTTTTCTTTTCATAAACACAAATCTTTCCATCCTCCACGAATAAATTTGAAAAAAAGTATTCATCATCATTTTTCTGTAAAGATACGCAACAAGATAAATGCGCTGATTGTTACAGGGTGACATATTTATTGTGTATACAAAAGATAACAGGTTCCGACCGCCAGAACCCCGGGCACATTCTTTCATTCAAACCCCCCACCTTCCGCTTGTGTTCTCCTCTTCCTTCACCTCGATCACCTCGTCGTGTGCACCTGCGTTTCTACATACATGCGTATTTCCTTGTAAACGGTAACGTTCCCGGAACGAACGACATCCCGTGCATACACGCCCCCTCGTATCCCTTCTTGCCGCCTCTTTTCTGTCTCTTTTATTAAACACGGCTCGTCTGCTCGTCGTAAAATCACTTCGGGATCCTTTGCAAAGAGTTCTTAATCAAATGCGCCAATTTGCTGGAACTCATCAATATTTAACTCGTGCATTATGATAATGTCCGTTCCTTGCCTTTGTTAACGCGTCATACAGGATGTCAAAATCGCGCGGTTGAATTCGCACGCACCGTGAACACGAAAGACACGCGGTTTTCTTCTGAAAAATCCGACGTGCATGCATATAATCAAGCATATAATCAAGCATCTTCTTCGTTCACTGAATCACGTGACGAATCCGTTACAAGTTGCGTTTTCTTCCTTTTAAGCTTGCGACGACGCGCGAATTCATAAACGAGAACGTGAGGCGTTTACATACTATACATGTTTCGAGCGAATCTCGAGAACCATTGAGAAATAATTATTTAGAGAAAATCACTTGACACAAGTTTAACACGGGAAAAATTGACTCGAAAGAACTCCAAATGTCACAGTCGGATTTGAACTAGGGAGAGTCTTTGACTATTTAATCTTCGTATACATAAATTATTATTCGAACCGTCGATCGATCTCATCAAGATATATTATTTAATGTCTGCATCAATACAAATTTGTAAAATGTTAAATCCTCGCAGACAGACTCCAAAAACAATCTACTATTTAGACAGACTGTAAAGAGACTCGCGCGAATTTAAAATCGAATATCTCCGCGAAAAATCAATATTTTTTCAATTTCTTTTTTCTTTCTTTTTTGAAGATCAAAAAGTTTGAACGATTCCGCGTCGATAAAAAAAACAAATTTAAAAGAATCTCTAGTAGCTTCGAAGAATATAAGCGTTTAAAAAAACTAAGTTTTACCAGAGATCCCGAAATTGAAATTTTTGAATGAGTCTGGGAGATTCGTGCCCGCCCGCAAAGGATTAATGAAACATGTTGCCTCTAGTGCCGCTTATGCGTCTCTCTGTGCGCGAACACCCGGTATATACATCTCGGCTGAGAAACCGACGCGCGGTCGAAGAGGAAGAGGAGGAAGTAGGAACACATTATCAGCTTCTCGGAAGGCAGTTTTACCTGTACGTTACGCCGTTCGTTCGCTCGGCTCGCATGCGGTTTACACGCCGGTCACGGTTGCCAGAATTCGCACAATAGAAACGGGTGTGCGACTGTCGTTAAAATAATTTGGACGAGAAACACGTCGATACAGTTAAAGACGTGTTAAAAACGCGAGAGATGGTTATAAACACGAGCCTGTCAAGTCGCGGAAAAAAGTTGTCTCGAAATTGAAGTAATCGCTGTGCAAAAGTTGCGCGAAAAAAGATCGCGAGAACTTTCGAGATAAAAACATTTTTATGTATAATAAAACGAATGTCCGCGACTAACATACACATACACACGCACACGCACAATCAAGAGACGAGATTTTAATAAAATTATTTTGTTCGCAGTTTTATTTCTTTTTCAATGAAAAACAGAAAACGTGTTTTAAAAATAGTTGCGCGCGAAATTGTCTTGAATTTTTAAACGTAAGAAACAGCTTTTGATTTTCTGACGATATTTAAAAAGCTCGCTATAGAAGTAAAAGCTCGTTTAATGTCATAAATCCTCATGAAGGAACACAATTACGTTCTTTCAAACGATAAAAGCACGACGCGGCGTTCTACCCCGAGAGAAAGAGAGAAAGAGAGAAAGCTCCATTTATTTTTCTGATCGATAATACGAAGCATATTTATGTACGTATACTGTCTGTATTATAATACGTGCATGTGTACGTGTGTATGTATGCACCACAGGCGCTTTTCATAGTCACATCTTTTGCGGAAGGCGCGTTTCAACCAAACGACGCGGATTCGCATATGCGGCGGCGGCGGCGGCCGCGAGAAAAGAAACAGTTGCATTGTGTGCGATTCCTAGAATGCGATTTCACTCGCGAGACGACTGAAAGTTTCGCGGCAACTCGATAAAGTTACGGCGCAAAGTTGAGCGGAACTCGTCGCACGCGCGCGCGCCCGCGACGTGAAAAGGGATAATTTCCCTTCATCCTTTTCGACGTCGAAGGACACATTTGCAGGCATGCGCGCGCGCGCCCGAATATCGCTCACGTTTTTTGTAGGAGCTTAAACGTGTGGAATGCTGATAAAAGAAAATTCGCGGAGTGATTGTACACCCCCCTCCCTTCCCTTTTATTCTTCTTTTTCTCTCCCGTTCGGAAAAAATTCTGTTTTCGTTGCGAAATTTGCTTGGTGACGTCAAGTCGCAAATAGAATTCTTAAAATTAAGATTGTAACAAAGAAAAAAACATTTTATTTCTTGTATATTAATCTTATATTAGCTTACATTAATTTTATTACTCACATTCAAAGAGAGAGAGAGAGAGAGAGAGAGAGAGAGAGAAGAGAGAGAGAATTTTTAGTATAAAACATTCTCGCAAGTAAATAATTTTCCATACAAGAGAAGAGGAACATCATATAGTCTCGATATTAATTTATAGTATTTCAAGCGTTTTCCGGAAAGCGCTCTGTATAATTAGAGCGTCTACGATATGTCGGACTATAGTTTCATCAATTATTAACGACAAGAAAAGCAGAAGAAGATAACTTTATAAACGATACTCGGAAACTGACCGCACGCAAGAGAGTGTGTATTGCATACACGGAACCGTACAATTCCGAAAAACGCGTCTACGTGTCAGTCTTACCGATTCTCGCCGATTGACGAGCAATTGGTTTTTTTTTTTTTTTCCTTTGGTACCGCACACAAAATCCGCAACTTTCGCGACATGTACCGATCGGGTAAACGCGCAAAAGCGAAAGTTTTGCGATTGCACGAGACGTTCCTCGCGCGCCGCGGACTACGAGCGGAATAAAGTTTCTCCTCCGATTCCGCGAAACAGCATAATGAAAGCGAACGCGAAGTTTTATGCAACTGTGAGGGGGGGGAAGAAAATGGCGATTTTACATCTGCAATTCGCAAGATTTTATATTGCGAAAGACTGCGCAAGTTGCTGCGCGCACGTAAGAGACTCACGGCTTATTTAATGACTCGCGGATTTTCTCCTTTTTCTTCCCGATTGCGAGAGGAAAGTCGTGTACGCGGGAGAGAGAAAATTTAATTACGTCGTGGAAATTATTATTACTGCTACGTCGCTCATTATACGTTCATTTCATATTTTCGACGAAGCGAAATTATTAATTCGTAGAAATTGTCATTATATAAACATACATATATACATATATATATATATATATATATAAATTCCTTTTATTATTCCTTAGTTATAGGTTTAATTAGATGCGAATGAGGGAAAATGATATAATGAGCGTTTTTAGCAGAAAAATAAACACGTAAAGAAACATCGCAAAGTGCGGCGCAATAGGTGATAAAACAACCGTAATTGGAGATGCGACTTTATAACATCGTAAAACATTCCTTCACTCGCGCCTTCATTGCGTTTCCACGATTCGCGATGTACACCGACGATGACTCGTTGTACCCCTAACAGAAATAGGAATGAGTGAACCAACACAGCCTGCGGCGTACCATCGCTTCTTTGTCTACTCTCTACACGGATTCCCTCGCTAATTATTAAGCCGTGACGCATCTCTCGTCAAGCTCTTCTTCGCTTATTTAAGTAACGGTAAATCAAACAGACACATCATCGATCGCGAATGTGAAAACATTGACGGAATCAGTTATTTCGCGTCGGCAATTTGTGATCGCGCGTACTTCCGACAATTTTTTGTAATTTCGTTCTCTCGCGCATTCTCTCGACAATTTTACATCGCTTTTTTTTTCATCAACAATTTCTTTGTGACAATTACGAGAAAACGTTTTTTAAATTATTATTAAAATTATAATCACAGAGAGTAGATTTGAGTTTTGCACGTTCGCACGTGAAAAATAAATTTTGGTTCGCGCTTTCGCGTTCGAAAAATCTCGTACATTGCGACGTCATTGTTTTCCTTTTCTTCTTTCTCTCTCGGTCAGGCCGGGTATTTCCCTGCATTTCCGGAAGGCAGTAAGTCCGCTACGCGGAACATTTGCGGGCCGGGATTTACAAGAATTGCGGCTCGATCGTGTGTGCGGGAGAAGAAGGGAGCGAAGGCAATACGTATATCTCGGAAACGCAATTTCCAACTTGCGGCATGATGTACTTTACAAGCTCGTAACATACGCCGCCCTTTCCTACGAATCTCTGACCTGTGAAAGTTTCAACCCGTTCGTATTCGATACTCTCTTTTCGTCGCGAACCGATATGATATGCGCGCGGACCTCCTATCGACGAAAACGAAACGTGACGATAATATCGAGATATGATAACGACGGCAAAAAGAGGGAAGCGCGAGCGCGCGCGCGTTTACGCGAGATTCGAAACGTACGTCCGTCCGCCGGAAATACGAAGATCGATAGGATCCGGTTTTAGCGACAGAGCGAAAATGGACGACACGACGTGCGCGTTCGTGTTTGTATGTTTGCGGACCATGTTATTTTCCACCCCGATACTCGATATCGAATAATCACAACTGGATATATCCCGCCCGCGCCGGGATCATTAATATATTCGATGTCAATTTAACTTGCTAATTCGATCAAATGATCGCTTCATTATATTCGAGATATTGTTCGACCGTGACTATTTGTTACGTGTACACGTTCCATTTCGCGTAATTTTTATCCTAATTTGAAAGAGAGAGAGAGAGAGAGAGAGAAACAAAATTTGAAACGCAACAAGTTAAAACTCGAAAAACTCTGCACGATTCTGTTATCTAAATTACATAAAAAATTTATCTTTAATTTACACATACAATAATAGATAATTAAAAAAAAACTTATTTAATACAAATTATATTTAAATAACGAAATAAATATGTGTTCACTTCTATTTCCTTCTGATTTAAATATCAAAAACTTCAACAAAATGTCTGTACATATTTGTTTGCAATTATGAAAAATTAAAATTACATCATGGAAAACCGCGAGAGTTGCTGTTAGCAAATGTTCTCAAAACCAAAAATAGCTAAAAAGTCCATAGTTTCTCTTCTTGATGGATAATACATGGCATTTTTGTTTAACGTATCTGTGATCTCTTTGCGAGATGCATAAAAGTGAGAGGAGAAAGAGAGAGAGAAAGAGAGAGAGAGAGAGAGAGAAACGGAAAAAGCGAGGCATACGTTGACAGACGTCGCCGGTCGTGAAGCTCAGCGTACACATCTCTCGTCGGGATTCTCGTCGAAATGTCAAAAGAGATTCGCTTGTGGCTTTTGCCGCCCCCTTTCCCCTTCCTCCCGTCACTCCCGTCGCCGTCTATAGAACTCTTCAGTTTCCTTCCTTGTTCTCCGGATTTCTCAATTTTGAACGTTTCGCTCCGCCTCTTTCGCTTTTGTCGCACACGGAATATCCCGTTTGTTTCAACCGGATTCCGCCCTGTCGCAAACCCGAAGACGGAAAAAAAGAAGAATCGTAATCTCTTTGCCGCGGAGATCCGGAAAAGATGTCGTCGACGAGTAGTTTCCGATAAAAATTTTTCAATGTCACTAGAGAGAGAAAGAGAGAGAGACAGAGAAGACAGACTCTCGACAGACGAATTATAACATCGGGAACCAGTTAAATTAAAAATCTTTTCGCGCGCTTGTTAACCCTTCCCTTCGGCGATGTGTATCATCATCCCTCGGACCCTTCGGTCGTCGACACAAAACTGCGACTCGGATTATAGCTGACCGAGAACGAAATTCGAAACTGCTGAGCCCCGCTGCTGCTCTTCTCTTCGGCGAACAGAACTTTGACGCACTTTTCCCCGTAGCGAAATCGCGATTACGCCTCGTTCTCAAGCTTGAAGATAAAACAGTGTTCCGCGAAGACCGCGCCGCTTTCTACAAGCATATATCGCGTAGGTTTTTTTTTCCAATATAAACAATTGATAGTGACGGAACGTTCGCCAGAGACACGCAATTCCGAACGCGAGATATCAATATCTCTAAATTTTTATTCTCCCTTTTGTTAACTTGAAAAGATAAAATTTCGAATTTTGTTTTGCACGAAGAATTTAAATTTGTTTGTTATTTATTTAATCTCTCTTTCGCCGATGAGAATCATAATAAAAAACAACCGATTGCCAATGAAAACCAATATAATACACTCTCGATGCTGCATTTCAATTCTAATTACTATTCTCTAAGTTCTTCAAAAGCCGCTATGATTGCATCAAGCCCATACGACGCGCGGAATATTAAATCTCTTTCAATACACGTTCGCGCGCGGTCCGAGGAGAAGTTTCCATATAAAATATATATGCATAATTAATGCGATTCGCAAAGGCAGCTGTGCTGAATTAATTTCTAGCTTTTTCTTTTATCCCAACACACTTTTTACCGCCATAGAAACTCATATAACGTCGGTTTGAGAGCTGCTGCTGCTGCTGCTGCTGCTACTCTCATAAAAGAACCTACATGCGCGTCATACACATATACACATGCGCATATATACATATATCACGTATATATGTATATATATATATTTACAATATAAAAAAAAAGAGTGGACGTCTATGAAAATGGGGAAACAATTTTCCGCGAATCGTTTACTGGCTTCCGTTATTTCGAAATAGACGGCGTCCTCGGTTGATCCTTGCGCGACACGCCAGAGGATGATCATTATCCCTAATGACGCGAGTGTGTCATTTGAATCGCGAGACACCGTCGAGATGAGCGACGTTTCTCCAGTGTTCGCGCAAGGTCATCACCGCGAGAGGGGGAGGAGAGAGAGAGCGAGCGAGCGAGCGAGCGAGAGAGAAAGATTGACACTTTAACCCTTTCGGCCGTGACGCGCACACGTAAATAGACGCGAACACGCGTCGTCGTCCGCAAATTGCGATCGCGCGGTGGAAAACGCGGTGGCGTGCTGCTGCGCTCGCCTCGTGATGCAATTTGTTGACCTTATTCCGGTAATTCTATCCTCACTTTAATTCTATTCAGCGGAATTCCGTGAAATCATTAGATTGTTCCCCCCGGTTGCGTCCGACAAACGGTCGAATATGCCGCTCATCCACGTCTTATCTGATTATCCGATTAACTCGCTGAATTATTCAATCATATTTAATGAATGTTTACAGATCTCTCCGCGAGCTTTGTTGTTCGACGAATCATTTTGGTATTTACTCAAATCAAATTCTTCGTGCGCGTATTTTAAGAACAAATTGATTAAAAACAAATCGGAAATCTCAACTAGATTTTTGAAAATTTAGAACAAAACGTATATCTTGAATAAACATTCGCTCTGATCGGTTTTTCTAAAAAAAAAAAAAAAAAAAAAAAGTCACGTCTACAAAATACTACGCGGATCGCGCGTGAAAGCTTTTTCGTATATATATCTCCGCGTCGAACTCAGAAAAATATCGGAATTGTCGAGAACAAAAAAACAAAAGAAATTAAAAACAAAAGTAGAAACCGAATCCGAGTCGGGGATAAATATATATGTATATATGTAGACGTTACTTGCGGCAAGCAATTGTTTTGCGGAATTTTATGCGTGTGCAATTCGCGGTCGAACGAACGGCGGCAAACGCGGCGAAATCCATATCGCATAAAAGCATCTATTTGTACCTTTTGTTCTTCTCTCTGTGGCGCTCTCGTGCAATTAACGAGCTTACGCGAAAGCCGCCTCACGTGTTTCGCAACCATAATTCAACCCTTTCAAATCCACTCCTCCCCGTTCCGTCGCCGCGTGAAAACCCCGAAAAGGGGAATATAGTAGAATTAAAAGATATTTATGAACTCTTCGCATCCTATACGGGAGAAAAAGAGAATGTGAAATTTTCGCGGAAAACCGCGTTTTTTTCGTTTTTTTTTTTTTTTCAAAGGAAAACTTGAATATTCCGTATATTTCAAACAATAAAGTAACTCCTCTTTTTACGTATTCGTCGAACGTATTTCTATGAGATTAAATTTTAATATTAGATTCAAATAAATTCTCGCAATAGATATTGAGTTTAAAGCAAGTGTTTTTTTACCTTCGTTTGATTTTTAATAACTTTTTTTCTCGACTTTCTTCTGTTTTTTCATTTATTCTTTTTTTTTTGCGTCGTTCTTTTTTTTCCTCGAGATGACGCAAAATTTTCTTTCCACAAAATAAGACCACGTTGCAACGATCACCACAATTCGGATAACATTTTTCAAAGTATACGTTTCAACCCGTCGATTTGTTCCCGTTTTGTGCAAGCTAGTCGCTCGTCATCTCGAGCCGAGACTCTCGTCGGTTCTCCCCGAGACTCCCTGATTGTCATTATAAATCGAGAAGGGAGGCAAAAAGGGGAAAAGCTCGCGCGCGGTCGACGAAAGGAGTTCGGCGAATCGCGGCTGCGTTTTTTTCCGTGAAATTTAATCAAGGCTATTCCCATCCCGATCGGGGGCGATCGAACCGATCCGGGACGCGTCTAAGCATAATTTCGTGCGTGTTCATCGCCCGAAAGCAGATGGACACGACCGATAGAGATGTATCAGATGTGGGACGAGAAAAAGACGGGAGACGGAGGGAGTAAAACAAAAAAAAAAAAAAAGTAGAATCTTTAAGAGGACGCACACATACGACAACCCATACATTGAAAACGACTTCTTTAATAAATCGACGAATTTTGAGAAGCCTGTAATTTAATTGACTTTTCTCTTTTTACCGCAATTTCGCGTCATTATCAGGTCTCTCTCATCGCTCCCTTTAATCCCGTAATAATAATCTAACGTTCCACAAGTGTGTTCGCAAGCGCGAAATACTCTTCTTCTTCGTCCGATCTTCACTCCCGCGTGCGCGCGCGTGCTGAATACGCGGAACAAATACACACACCGTTTGACACCTGGAAGAGAGAGAAGACCGTGCCTTGCCTTGCACAATGGCCTCGTAAAGTCCCACTTTGTCCCCGAGGATAATAAAGTTCCCGCGAGCGCGCGAGCGCGAGAACGCGAAGGATCCTTCAGAAAGTCCTCGGAAGGTATTCCTTTGTTCGGTGCTTTGTGGTTGCTCGACAAGGGAAACGAGGAGGAAAGAGGGAGATGGGGCGGAGGAGGGTGGAGGCGGCAGGAGGTGGCCAAAGCTTGTCAACCGTTCGCCCAAAATTCTCCCCTTCTGCCGCCGGCCTTTTGCCACTCCTCTCTCTCTTTCTCTCTCTCTCTCTTTCTCTCCCCTCGGCGGCTTCCCGTTATTTCACTTTGCGAGAAACACTCCTCGATTTATCGCAGAATAAACAAGCGTTCTGTCCTCATCCCTCCTCCCTCCCTCTAACCCCGACGCGCGATTTACGCCCTGTAATTCACGTTAAAACCGGTACTGTGTCGCGCAACCCTCGAGCCGGCGCGCTGCAATTTGTAGAGGAAAATGTAGAGCCGATGAAGCTCTACAGAACTCAAGAGCGTTTTTTTTTGCAGCAGCAGCAGCAGCAGAGAGCACATTGTCGTCATGTACGCGAGAATGCAAATTTTTATTAACGCGGAAAATTATTCTGCGCGATTACGCCTGACGTAATTTCTATGCGCTCGATCTTTTTTTTTTTTTTTATTTCCGCACTCGTTTGCATCTTTGCATTCTATTAAAGAAACTACACTTACGGATCGATCTTTTTGTGTCGCGAAGAGACGCATTTGCCTGCACGCGCGCTATGTACGGGGGAGAGGGGGGGGGGAGCCTCTTTATATCTTTCCATATTTCCTCGCGTGAAAGTCATGAGAAAAAATGTCCCGTGCCGGAAAATGTCCAGAAGATAAATTACGAAATGTTCCATAGGAAAACTCGCTGGGGGAGGAAAACGACGATAAGGGAGAAGCTTGATTTCGCTTCCCCGCCGACGGCGGCGGCGGCGGCGCGTTATTTCGCGATATATATCCCGTAACGGAATATGCGCGAGCTTATTTCCGCGTGTTAGTCGAAGCTCTTAATGCAAAAGGCAGACGCGTAAAAGGATTCTTGCGAAAGAGCGCGTAATAAAGATTTCGCGTAGACGAAACGAACGAAAACGGTGAAATCCAGGAAACTTTTCGCGAGCAAAAGAGAGAGAGATAGAGATAGAAATAGATAGATAGATAGAGAGAGAGAGAAAAAAAAGAGAGAAAAAGAGAGGAAGAAACGAAGATAGGGGAAGTTTCCGCGTTTCCCGTTTCTGCGCGCGACGCGACGCGGCGCGGAGATTTACAAGTCACGTCGCGGGCGTCGTAAGCTTATAAATCTTTAATGCGCCGTCTTTCAGCACGCCGCGTCGGGAAATATTGCGCGCGCGATGAGAAAAATGTGGGTCGGGACGCGAAGAATGGCACGAGGGGATGCGCGCGCGAGTTGGGATCCTTGTGATATGCCAAAGCAGTCGGCGGGGGCATATACATGTGAGGTGGATCTGATCGTGAAAAGGGAACGACGCGCGCTCTTTGAACAGGGACAAAATATTGAAGACTGTCAGAGTTATAAAGAAGACAAGAAGAGAGAACTCGAGAATATATATTTTTCCCCAGTATTTTAAGCAACGTCTTAAGAGAAAAAGATAGTTCTCACGCGGCGACTTCGTACTTTTCGGATCGATCTTGCACGTAAAACAACACGACGGTGTGTGTTCTCGGTTACGCAAACAGGTTATCGATATACGAGTCGCGCGCAATGGCGGTGATAACAAAAGAGTTGCAAGTTCTCGGCGAATACTCGGCGCTAAAAGCAAAATGTCATTCGCATAATGCGGATGCTTTCCGACGGGCAGCAGCTTTTGTGCCGGCCGAAAGCAGCACTCGATTCGTTTTCATTCGCATTTATCACATATCGGGTATAGCTCGAATAAAGGGGAAGCAAAATGCGCCGGGGTGAGGTGAAGGAGAATTGAGCAAAAGCATTTTGCTCTCCTCGAGAAAGAAACGCGAGAAAAGAATATTACGAGCATATGTGACAGAGATTCTCGAATCGCGCACGCGGAGAAATACGCGACTACGTCTTTCGGCTACAATACTCCGGGAAGATTGTTAAAAGTATTAATATGTTACCAACACACATTACACACACACACACACATACACACACGTGTGCGATCGACTCTCGTTGTTCGGACTGCTTTTCAAACGCGCAAGTAATTGAAACGAGATAAAGGTAACGCAGAAGTTGTAAACGAAATCAAAGAGAGTTTGACATATGCTCTTTCTTAAAAAAAATCCCAACATATCTAATATTAAAAACTTCAAGAAATTTTTCTTAATAAAAACTCCTACGAATTTACGTTTTATTATCTCGGCAACGTCTCGGTCACGCATCCCGTTTAAATAACAAGGCGCGTACTTTTAATTTAATTCGTGACTGTTTACTGATACATAAAATATAAACACGTAAATTGTAGAAAACAAGTTTTTTGCGTTCTCGGAGCAAAAAGCACACAAAATGTGTGTACACACACGCGTACACACACACACACCCGTCGCTGGGTTTATAACGAATGTACGTACGGAATATATTTTCGCTTCTCTCATATTTCTCTATTACTTCATCACCCCGGAGAATACGTTCGACTTTTTATCGCGCCGTCGTACCGCTGTTTTGCGCGTTACGACGCGCGAAACTTTTGTTCCTCTCAGTATACGGGAGATATAGTGTTTAAGTTGACACAGAGAGTAACGCAAGACTACTCACCATTCGATGCTCCTGTATCCCTTGAGGCAACAGTGGAGAGCCTTGAATGCACCCACGTTGGCGTACTCGGTGGGAATGACCTCCTTCGTGAACTGCAGACCGCCCGCTAGATTGTCGTACGTGTGCATCGAGCAGTAATCCTTAAGCTCATTGCAGAGACCGATCGTCGATGTCGATATTGTGAGCGCAACGACGGCACGCACAATCGCCGATATTCTCATTTTCACGCTCATCGTTGTTGTTGTTGTTATTATTATTATTCGCGCACCAGTCGCCAATCCTGTTCGAAATAAATCACTTTTCGCGCACCAGCCGCGTAAACGATCGAGTTTCGATCCTCGTGGAACGATTATACCACGCGAACGTGCGAAATATCCCGGCAGTCAATATAAATTAAATATTTCGCGAGTTTCGAAATCTTTATCGCGCGACGCAAAAACTCACAGTCCGTGACGAGATTCACGATATTCTATAGACAACCGCACGGTCGAATTCACCTGGTCGTCATTCTCACAATTCGCGCGCGCCAGTGCGCCATCGAGACTGCCGCGCGGAGTCACGCGGTCTGAAGTTCGCGACAATCGCGAACCTCCCCCTCTCTGACCGACGACGCGTTCCAAAACACACGCTTTCGAGAACTTCTCGACGCGATCCGCGAGCGTTTTGTTCCGCGTTTTTGTTGCGAATATACAATCACGGAACTCGTGCGAGAACGTCCGTCGTCACGGAGCAGCGTGAAGTTGGCGACTGTCCGAAATGCGCCGACCGCGTGAAGTTGGCAGCGACGGCGGCGGCAGAGGTGATACTTCTCGTTCTCTTTATCGCGACTGGAATTCACATGCTGCGTGAAGACAGACAAGAGACGACTCACGATTCGCGGAAGCACGTCGTATCGCCGACGGTAAACAATGCTCCGTTATCGAACCGCGGGGTCCCGAACACTCGAAACGGCGAGGGATACAGAGAGAGAGAGAGAGAGAGGAGCGCACGACGCATCCGTTGTTTGCAGTCAAACACGGGCGCTTTGCGAAGCGCGTTTACCTGGGAATGTCAAACACTTGAAACATCAGCGCTTAGCTGCCGCCGCCCCGTCCACCGTTCTTCTCCTCAGTCGCGATCTCCTCACACAGGAAAGCCGTTCGTTCCTCTTGTTCGTTACGATAGTCGACTTCTCAGTCGTGTGTCGGCCTTTCTCGTTTATCGTCTCTCGGGGAAGAAGGCGGGGCTTTTCACACGGGTTAATATTTGTGCGAGATGACTTACACCGAGTTCTGTTCGAAGCGCGTGTACTAAGTTCCTTGTCCTTTTTTGATTGAAAGCGCGAAACTCTCTACGCGTCGTCGTCTTATACCGCGACCGTGCCGCATCAAGCGCTACTCGTACTGCAACCTCCGACGACTGACTGACTCGCGCGAGTCGCGGACGCGCCTCCCCCGCCGTTTCAAACGAGCCGCCTGTTGCCTCGCGCCGCTTCGGCCGAGTCCGGCAACGCTCGCGCGCGCTCGGGACGTGCCGCGCCGGCCGGCGGACGGTGTGTTTATATACAAGCGCGGCGACAAGCGTTCCCGAAAAGAGAGTTTGTCTTTATAAATAGACAAGCGCGAACGATTACTCGGAAGAGATTGAATTTTGCTGTTACCGGATAATCAATTTGGAGCAGTTTTAGTGGCAATCGGAAAAAGTACATACACTTGTCATGTCTATTTTCGGCTATTTTTCGAATCTCACATGTGAATTCTTTACGTGGTTTTGGAGTCACGCGTATTTTAATGATCTTTCAAATCAAATTCTAATAACAAAGTTTGGATAGCGCAGTGTTAGATATTTTTGTGCGTAGATATATGTGACTTCTTCGTAATTTATTCTATGGATAAAATCGGCGATATAATATATTAATGCAAAATTACTTGAAAAGAGAGGAGAGAGAGAGAGAAAAAAGAACTTTTCAATCAATATTTACTCAATGTTTCTATTAGCCCAAGTGTCAGAGAACATTTAGCGCAACATTACAAGTTTAAAATTTCTTCATAACCGAATCTACAAAATTTATACAATATTAAAGTGAAATTATTCTTAAATAAAACATTTATTCTCGCATTATATGTTTATGATTTATATAACACAAACTGTTATATAAATTTTCTTTAGTTTGGTTAAACTTCAAGATAATTGTCATTGACTTCTTTTTTTCCTTGACACTTAACAAAGTAAATACGAATGAGATACTTAATGGGTACATTGCGTGGCCAAAACACGTAATTCATATTGCCAATAATTTTCTGAGAACTGGTATCATGCGCGTGACTTTACTTTTGCGTTCTATATAAGTGAAAAGAAATAATGATTTCTGTAAACCGACATATATTTACACACACATACATAGGTGATATACGCACAGTAAAACGCGTACTACTGAAAAATAAATTAAAATTTATAGATATCAAATTTCATATTAAATTTTAATACATATTATTTTAATATATATTATTTATGTATTATTTAAATATATTCTTTATGTATTATTTATTTATTATTTTATTTATTATTTATATTTGTTATATTTTTATATTTGATAAGCAAAAATATTAAAAGTACAATTAAAGTTAATACATTCTATATGAATAATATATAAAACAATACACAATATATTATTTTTCAAAGTATGTGCGGATTTTGTGATTTAATATCATATTGTATCAGAGTCGATACTCTAGAACTTTTAATGTGTAACACCCGTTATAAGCAGAGATATAATTTTGCGAGAGAGAGAACGGCGCGAGACGTTAGCGACGAAGAGACGCGTCATCGGACTTGAAGAAGCTTGATTCCTTCTTCTCCCCTGTCTCTGTCGCGTCGAAATCTTCTCTGCGCTCTGAGCGCGATTAGACAGTCTGGTGCACTCGTTGCGCATTTGCGCACTTGGGATTGCATTCTGAGAAGTCTTGCGGTCACTTCTCCAACTCTCATGTTGCACGTCTACAGCGGAGAGAGTTGCAATAGCGGCGGTATCTCGCCGCAATTTTTAGTATATTAGTAAGAAACTAATTTTATCTTTTTATTATTTAAAACACATGACCCTCTTTTCTATCTCGCTCTTTTTATTTTTTATTCTCGCTGTTATTTTTTTCCGACTTGAACATATTTCAAACAAATAAACTTAAACACAATATTGGAAACAAATAAAACATAATATCTAGAACAAGTATTTTACTTAATTTTTGGAATTTATAAAAATTAAAACTTTCTTGAGCAACTTTACTTTTAAAACTATTATTGAGAATTGTGTAGTTGAAATAAATATTCGTTTCCATGATAAAAAATGTCACAAATGTGTGACATTTGCGTCTTATCTAACGCGAGAAAAATAGATACTTTTCTTGGAACTAGCAGTAGTTTCCTTGACACCAATCTCGGCTAAATCTAATTTATCGAGTTTTAAACAAAATATTGATATCGTAATCAAGTCAAGTTGTTATTTATAAACGTGATTAACGAGCGTATATAAATAGACAAATGAGCGAATAAGTATTAGTTTAGAGCGTAAATAAATTTTGCGCGTGCGACGCTTGATAATGACGCAGCGCGGGGGCATTTAGTATTCATGCGGAGAAGGTGACTCATAATCCTGGCCTACCTACGTACATATATATCCACGCCGCGTGATATAACGGGTGAGAATAAGGTCGCGAGCGACAAACGACAGTCCGATAAAAAACCACGCGCGCAATGGAAAAACCCAATCTTGTTCGTGTGCTATTATTAATTAAGTGGTTAATCCCAGAAATCCAGATTTTGCCCGAGTACCATAGACGTATACCGGGTGTCTCCTTCGCTCACGTGTATCTCTCTGCGTCAAATAAATTGCGTTTTCTGGATTATTCGCGAAAAAAAAAAAAAAAACAATTATGACAATGTAATCGCAAAACGATCGTAAAACGTTGTTTCCCGGAAATTATATACGTAAATGTATTATACATGTAAAATGGATCTGCATTATTCACAATGCTTCAACCTTCCAGGTTCAAGAATAAACAAATAGCTTTCCGGGAAAAGGATTTTTCTCTTTCGCTTTTTTTAGTTATTGTTATCTATTTCGTGCTTTTGTGCACGAGCTCGTCGACAAAGTATTTTTTAATTGTTCTCAGGTATACCGCCGACTAACTTTAATCACTTTTTTCACTCTCATAAGTTATTTCTTGCCATTAAAATTTATTATTGTTAGTTTTATACATTGCATTTATATATCTATAACTATTTACGATAGATTCAATCAAATTATGTGTTTTCAATGTCTTTTAGTTTTTGTTTTAATTTTGTATATTCGCAACTCTTTTCGTTAGAAAAGAAAAATCTACATAAACGAGAAAACACAAAAAGTCTATTACGTCCAATGTACGTTTTTCCCATATTGTAACAACATAAGGTCGATTATATATTATTCGTATGCAATTCGCGATGCTCAATTGTGTCATCTACCGTCACGTACAGTAACTACTACGTAAAGCGTTAGACTTATCGATTCATGCTAATGAAACAGACTTATTTATTGGTAAATACAGAAATCGCTATTACTAGGAGGTTAGTACACGATGCTAACACCAGAGAGAAGCCTGAGAGTGGCCACGGCCATAAGGCCCGAATTCATAGTCGTCTCTCAGATCTCAGATCTCCAATCTCAAGAGAAAGAGAAAGAGAGAGAGAAAAAGAGAGGGAAAGAGATGATCTGAGATCTGAGATCTGAGAGACGACTATGAATTCGGGCCTAAGAGTTTCTGTCATAGCTTTTCGTGGACATGGTTCTATTCCGTGCTAAGTTTGTGGACATGGTTCTATTCCGTGCTATGAAAACACCGACGTGGTGGGGATACGCACACAAGCGAGACCGTTGTCCGTGTGCGCTCGGGAAGTGTGCAGACATATTATGTTGATGTATGACGACGGTTCTCGCTTGTGTGCGTATTTCCACCACATCGGTGTTTTCATAGCACGGAATAGAACCATGTCCACGAAAAGCTATGACAAAAACTCTTATGACCGTGGCCGCTCTCAGGGTTCTCTCTGCTAACACAGAAAGACTTTTTTTTTTTTTTTTTTTATTAAGGTAAAAAAGACGCCCCAGGAATCGCTCCTATTAGGCTTAGTACATGTCACATACAGAAAACCAAGTGATTACAGTAAATGGGTAGCACTACGCAGGAGTAGTGTGTAGAGGGCACTCTCCTGAAACGCACCTTAAAGCCACAGAAAAGACTGAGAGCGACCAGGCCCATAAAGCCTGTTCTACATTGATCGTAAGCGCAAACGCAAAGAACAGGTGGTAGAATTGACTAATCGTATTGATTAAATCAGCCAATTGACCAGCGTGATTGGTCAATTCTACGATCTATACCTTGCGTTTGCGCTTGCGATCAATGTAGAACAGGCTTAAGGGCGACGTCCCATTGAGCGGAAATCTATAGCGGAACGGAATGTGCGGAACCAGCTCGACCAATCATAGCCATTCCGTTTTCTTTCCTTCGCTTTTTCTATGGTTACAATTGGTCGAGCTGGTTCCGCACATTCCGTTCCGCTATAGATTTCCGCTCAATGGGACATCGCCCTAAGAGAATGTGTGATCACTTTTTCGTCCCGTAAACTAGCGCATGTCCACGGGTGGTGCACATTGAAACTATGCAGTTATGTCCACGAGCGACATGTCGGTGCGTTATGTTCACAGCGTGCGGTTCTATTCTGTGCTATGTGCACGAGTCCAAATAGTCATCTTCTTCAGGTGTGTGAGTATATTCGCGAGCGTGGATTTAATTATTTTTGAAATTTAAAATGACCGATATCGTGATGAAAAAGGAGAACAAAAATGGATAAGAAAAAACATTGCAACTTTCTACACAACATAGATGTGATAGTTAAAAAAAGAATATTCTTGTAGCGAGCAGCATCAGAATTCACGGAGTATAGTCAGGTATCATCTCCTTTTACATCATCATATTTGCTGCTCTTTGCTTTATAAATTTTATTTCATTTTCTTAAAAACATTGCATATAGAAATATAGATACAAAACAACATGTATATTATACAAAAGTATTTTAACGGTACACAAATATACATGTCTGAAAAGTTATAATTCCAAGAAGTATACCTTTTATTGTTTTATTACAATTATTTATCAGTGTGTGTGTTGTTATCAATTTTCCAGTTTCATTTTACAATTTTTTTATACACTACAATAAAATACAATATTACAATACATAGTATAATATGATACATAGTATATATATATATATATAAAATTCTACCTATCTACCTATCTATCTTCGGTATCACTCACCGAATTTTCAGTTTATTGCATAGTGACACTTAGAAAAATATGTTCTTTATGATCACCAATTCTTAAAAAAAATATTCATAAGTAAGGTAAAAATTTCAAACCGAAAGATCCCTTTGTGACGGGGCGAGCCCCGCCACTTGTAAATATTTGCGTTTCTTTGAATTATTAATATTGCTCCTATTATTGTTCATATTATTATTCTTATTATTATTATTCGCGTTATTCTCCTTTTTTCTGTAATGGGATCTTTTATTTTCCATATTTCTATTCTTTATTAATATACGTATATATATCACCGCACGCCTGCTATAATTCCGCCTATCTTCCTATAGTTCCGACCGTCTCACGTATCAAGCGATAGTTTAGGGCGCGGAAATATAGATAGTAAGAGCGCACCGAACACACGTGCACGAGCGAAGACCTGTGCCCGTGCGACACGGCACAGGTGCGTGACACGGCGCGCAAACAAGCGCGCACCGCACACCGACCCTGGACGGACCATAGGCCGCTCCGGGGTATATAAGCCGGACGATTTCGGCAGTCAGGACCAGTTCCTTTCCCGAGCTCTCGAGGCGGTGTCTTGAGAGCGATCCTTCAAGCCGAGGCGTTGTCTCGGACTTAGAATCCTAACCGGTCGAGGCGTTGTCTCGACTCACCTTCTCGAGGCGTTGTCTTGAGAACTATCCTGTCCTTCCGGTCGAGGCGTTGTCTCGACTCACCCTCTCGAGGCGTTGTCTTGAGCACATCCTGTCCTTCCGGTCGAGGCGTTGTCTCGA
>NW_018020675.1:151056-191188 GCF_002006095.1 Pseudomyrmex gracilis | reverse complement strand
CCTTCCGGTCGAGGCGTTGTCTCGACTCACCCGCTCGAGGCGTTGTCTTGAGAATTATCCTGTCCTTCCGGTCGAGGCGTTGTCTCGACTCACCCGCTCGAGGCGTTGTCTTGAGCACATTTTGTCCTTCCGGTCGAGGCGTTGTCTCGACTCACCCGGTGTCAGAGGCGTTGTCTCAGACACTACCTGACCGTCGCGATCGAGGCGTTGTCTCGATCGCCTCCGGCGCTCCGGCGCACATCATCTCCGTCGGCTTCACGAGCCCGGAGATTCAATCGGCCGTTGTAACCGCCACACCGAGGAACAGTCGTTCCTACTACTCAACCGGCCGTTCTCACGGCCCGGAACATCTTCTCTGTAAATACGCTCCGTGTACATATTACTCCCAGTAGAATTAAGCCTAACTAGAAGCCACCGCGCTGGGATTCGACTTTTCCGCACCGACCGTACTACTCGCGCGAATCATTTCGCGCCATTCAAATTATCCGCGCCGAAATCACCGTGCCGATCAATCCGAGTCCGTTGTAAATACCGTTTTGAAGTTAATAAACCACGATACGTTTCAGTATTAACTTTAAGCCTGAGTGTCGCTCTACTATGACGCGAAAACCGCGAATGACTCTAATTTTACTTTTAAAAAAGATAGATAAAAATCAAAAGAAAGTTTCGAAAAAACGCGGAAAAAATAACGTTAATTTAAAAGATAGAATACAAAAATAATAAAAATGAAGTAAAACGTTAAATGAAAAATAAATAATATTTCTATAAGAATAATAAAAATGAAATAAAAAGGTAAATAAAAAGAATAGAATTTTTTTCGCGACTCTATGCAATGTTTTTAAGAAAATGAAATAAAATTTATAAAGCAAAGAGCAGCAAATGATGATGTAAAAGGAGATGATACCTGACTATACTCCATGAATTCTGATGCTGCTTGCTAAAAGAATATTCTTTTCTTGACTGATCACATTTTTTCTTATATATCACCACATCTATGTTGTATGGAAAGTTGCAATGTTTTTTCTTATCCTTTTCTGTTCTTCTTTCTCATCTTCTCATCACGAGATCGGTCATTTTAAATTTCAAAAGTCTAATTAAGTCCACGCTATATACTCACACGCCTGAAGAAGATGACCATTTGGACTCCTGCACATAGCACAGAATAGAACCGCACGCTGTGAACATAACGCACCGACATGTCGCTCGTGGACATGACTGCGTAGTTTCAATGTGCATCACCCGTGGATATGCGCTAGTTTACGTGGCGGAAAAGTGATCACACATTCTCTTATGAGCCGCTCTCAGTATTCTCTAAACATGAAACGACAAATTTGATTGGTTGCACTAGTGCGCGCACTGAGTGCGTCTTTTTTCAATGTGTAATAGAATATTTCAATGTTAGTATTTTACTACATACTGAAAGAGGACGCACTCAGTGCGCATTAGTGCATCCAATCGATTTTGTTGAAAGTCTCTATGATTTTTAGTCACGTTGTCAGTAAGGTATGCAAGATACTAAATAAGAGATAAATCGTTACTCTCTTGAAACAATGATCGATTACTATAAGAACCAGGTAGATTTATTGGTTTGGCTACCAAATTCAATACTTATATCAGTCTCAGATGGTTTTCACAGTTTTCTTAACGCCGAATTGGTTACATGATCATAATTTATTCTTGCAGATTGCACATATAAGTGCGCTCCGGTTATCTCACTATCGCCCAATTTCTTCACCTCTAAATAAGTTTTCGATAACTTTATGTAAAAGATATCTTCCAGAATCGATTTTCTTCATTTCTGTAATGAAGCTTATAAAATGAATGGTTTATTATCTAACAAATATATTTTTATCTAGAAAATAATTATTGTAAAAGTAAGAAGAAATCGGGCATATGAGAGATTATTGGAATGCTACGCTACTGCCGTCAAACAAATCTGATATAAGCGTTGAAGAATATGTGCATGGAATCAGTGCAACTGCACAATTGCAGATCAGAACAACAAGTGCAATGTGAGCAATGAAGCAACGATATTAACATTATTTATGAATGTGCTGTGTTGCTTTTGTTTAGTCACAAATTATTGTCTACATTTTGTTGCAAAAACTGAAACAGGTAAAACAATAAATAAAATTATTAATAATCTTAGAAAATATAACCTGAATTTCAAGCTTAAATATATTAAACAATTATTTATTATCGCTTTATACCTTTTATTCTTTTTTAATAGTTTTTTTTTAGTTTTATACAAGCAATTTTTACTTAATAAAGTAGAAAATTTATTATTATATTATTATTATTATTATTTATTCATTATTTATTGGCTTTGAAAAAAAATATGTTACTTGATTAAAATATTCACAATTTTGGAAATATTCTTATAGAAAAATCCATTTAGAATTTCCGCGAATGTATATTTTATATTGTAAGATTGTTTTATAAAGCATTATAAAAAAAAAATTAAAGCGTTATAACAAAAGAGATTATAAGGAAAACCGATGTAATCAATTTATCAAAATGACTCATGTGAGAAATTTATGAAAAAAATCTGTTTGGCTTACAATTCAGTGGCGTAATTAGAAAGGAACGGGCAAAATAATTTGCGGGCTCAATAGAAATAATAAACAAATTTGTTTTGTTTTATAAGTATAGTTTTTATACAATAGTCAACTTATAGTTCATGCAATAATAATAGACTATTAGTAACATAAACAGCATTAAGTAAAAGTAAAATAAAATTTTCAATAAAAATAAACACGTTCTATCGTAAAAGTAATCGAATAGGAATCAATTTTTATAAGAATATCAAAGTAAGACTAAATATCCGCAGTAAAAATAAACACGCAATATAAGGTTAATACTTAAAAATTTACTTTTCTCACTTTGGCACTAGCAAATTGTTTAATAATTTTTCTCAAATCGCGATTTCTTGCTATTTCATTTTCAATAGACAATATTGCAAGATTTGACAAGTGTTGTAACATATAGTTTTTAAAGTAATTTTTTTTAAAACAGAGTATAAGATGATGTAATATATGTAATATATGAAATATGTCCGCGAGGGAGGAATATAAGAGGTCGTGTGTGTAAGATAAGATAGGGTAAATTAAAATCAAACCAAAGCTGTGATACTTTATATGTATATACTTCAAAGGGTAGGTTAGAAAAGAGAAGGAGAGAAGAGATTAGACAGAGCAGGAAGGGTAATAGAGATAACATGCGTACGCAAAAATGAGATATGTAATAGGATAAGAAATATGTAGAAAAAAAGAAAATGTAAGAAATGTAACCAAGTTCCCTTCTTGGCCGTCAGGCTGAAGGATTAATAAATATTAATTATTATTAAGTAATTTTTTTTATTATTTTTAACTTCAAGAAAGACTTCTCACAACTGACGCGAGTATTGTTAAAAACAATATAAAAGCTGTGCAAAAAACTTTATAGATAACAGCAGGATAACATGTTACAGTCGATAATCGCTTTTCTAGCTAAATCGTATACATTTTTGTCATAAAGATGATTTTGAAACGCGTTTCTAAATATTAATAAAAATATTAATAATAAATAAATCTGATAAATTTTTAGGATATTGTAATTCAAGCATATCTTATAGGTTTACATCAATTCATCAGAATAATTTTAATAAAGTGAATAGAAAAATTGGTTTACAATTTTCTACTATATTACTTACAATTAGTCCTTCGAATCTGCGTTTTAGTTGAACAATTATTACATCTATCGTTGAATAGAAAACAGTTGTTCTAAAATTGCTTTCTGAATTTCGCCAGCCTTTCATTGTGGAGCAACTCGTCAAGTTGCTTTCTTACTTTATTTATTCTTTTTTTTTTCAAATATAGGATTTATACCCCACGTATTTGCTAAATGAGTCGCGTCATCAATTATTATTTAAAAATTATTATTTATAAGAAATCATCATTTCTTCAACACTGCTGCGTATCATTCTGTCCATTAGAAGACACGGACAACTTTCACAGAACGCTAAGTCTATATTATCTAATATGTCTATGAGTTTCTTGCGGATTTTGCGGGCCCCGATATAATTTCGGATCCATGTGCACATTCACCTCCGATATTTACGCCACTGAATCAATCAGATAAATCTCTGCGGATAAGCTGTAATCTGAGCATTGTGCATAGGTTTTACGAGATGAGTCATTTATCTGATAATTTTACTTTTTTATAATGACAGCTTGATGTAGCACGTTTCTCTCCTTCAGTTTATCTCACCATTCGAGAGAACGAAAAAATTATTGTTGGTGAGCCGATGATACAATCGATTTGTTCTTTTTTTAAATTATTCGCCACTTTATGCACTTCTCTTTGTTGTTTTATATCACACCACATGCGTGTATTTGTTTCAATTGTTTAGAGTAACGTAACACTTATTCTAGTTCACGCCACATGCGTTTCTGTTCGATTGTATAGAGTAACGTAACACTTATTGTATATGTAGTATATCGATTACATCTATGTGTAATTTGTCATTCTACATAAAGATAAATTTGCGAGCGGCTAATAATAGTTTCGCAGTGCAAGAAGTGATAACTAGACACATTTTTCACTTGCAACGTTTGTGGATATATATACGTTAAATAATATTTTAAATAATATTTTCTCTCGCAGATTTGGAAGGAACTGTTCAATTTTTCTATCGATATGTAAACTATATATCTAAATTATCGATTGAAGAAGAAACATATAAGATTCACAATGTCTTGGATCAAGATCTCATGTATCTTGTGCATCTTCGGGTGTTTCAAAGATTTCCGACCCTCCGATTCATTTATGACGGATTATTTGACCGGACCGTGGAAAAACTTCACACCCAGCGAAGTTGGTGGCTCAATTAAATCGTCGTTTCCGTTTGATCTTAAATAATATATTGAAATAACTATAACTATTTTTAGGTGAATCATGAGATCTATCCCGTGACCACGTACAGTTACTTGTCGACGCTGGTACTCATGTTCCTGATCACAGACTTTGTCAGATACAAACCGATTATCATACTCTGCGGTCTCTCTGGTATCGTCAGTCTAGTTCTGATAATACTCGGAAAGGTCGTCAGAGTGCTACAGTTGGCCAAGTTCTTTTTCGGTCTGTTCATGTCCTCAGAGATAGCTTATTACACTTACATATATGCCAAAGTGGACAAGATACATTACCAAGAGGTGACAGGTTTCACCAAAGCGGCCTCTTTGCTCGGTCGCAGCATGTCCGGTATCGCAGCGCAATTAACAGCCTCTTTCGGTCTTCTGAGTTATCATCAAATCAATTTCTTGACTCTTTCAGGTTTGTACGATAAGTGAGTAAGAATTTGCTAAGAAATATAGCACAAATATTAATTATTAAAATAATAATTAATTAAAATAATAATTTTGACGATAACGAAATCTTTTTTCCCGAAAAAATAGATAAAATATAAGTGTATGTATAATTATATATTACACAAACATATAATTTAATTATATATTATTTTAATGCGTGTCGGGCGAGTTATGCGCATTTATATATATATATATTCTTGAAGGCACGACCTTCGCAACGGTTTGGGCGCTTTTTCTCCCCTCCGTCAAACAGTCGATTTATTTTCATCGCGCTTCTTTGAACAACGAGAATCCTACTCTTCAACAAAACAAGGAAACAACCGATTGCTTACAAAAAGTAAGATATCAACAGATGCTATCGTGCGGAAACAATGGCGGGAGATATCGCGCACTTCGCAAACTCAGAAACGCGTACGCGATGTTGGGGAAACATTTCGTGCAGGCTTACACCAACTACTACGTGATCAAGTGGTCAATATGGTGGGCTTTGTCCACCTGTGGTTACCTGATGGTCGCCACTTATTCTCAATTACTGTGGCAAACGGCGGTCAAGCCGGAGGACAAAATTTACAACGGTGCTGTGGACTTTTTATACGCGATCTTAGGTAATAGAAAAAAAAAACAAAACAAAAAAGTATCAGTTTTCTTTCAAAAAAACATTTGTATCGTGTAATTGTACCGTTGTTTTGTGTGAATCGCGTCTATTAAAATTATAAAAATGCATTATTCTTTTTCTAGGCTCAGTAAGCGTATTTTCTTCGGGAAAAGCTCAACTGAACTGGACGGTGATAGGAGACAAAGTGTGTTTAGTGATCGCACTTCTGGAAGGTGCTATAATACTGGGATCCTCTTATTGCTACAACATCTGGTTGTTGTATGCGGGATATATTGTATTCAGTGCGATTTACCACACCATGGTCACGGTGGCTAGGTAAATTTTTCATACTACAACCGAGATTTCTCTGTAAAAGATTTTATTTTATTATAAGGAATACGAAATCACAGACGATGTCGTATTTTGTCGCTCATTTTGCTGTAGCTTTGAGATCGCGAAATGTATATCCGAAGACAGTCACGGTTTGATATTCGGCGTGAACATATTTCTCGCATTACTGATGCAGAGCCTGATGACGCTTCTTGTTGTAAACACGTTTACGCTAGACATCAGACAGCAGGTGAGAAATTTGCATGTTATATTAATTATACGAAATATTGCAATATAATGTGGAAATTTTTGCTTTGTAGTTTCACATCTACGGTTGCTACTTCGTGATCTTAAGTGTGATATTTGTTATAATCACTATCGTGCAATATCGTCACGATACGACTCAACGAAAGGTGTGATGAAATAGATACAATCTTTTATTTTTTTACGTGAAACAAAGGAAAAGGCATATACTAACAAAAAACAATTTTAATTTCAGCGAGATCGAATAGCGAATGTCGAATGATATAATAAGGAAGAATAAAAATTATATAAATTACATTTATATAATTAAGTTTTATGTGTGTGATATTTATACAAAAATAAATTATAAGTGTGTACTTTTTAACAATTAATGAAAAGATTCGAATCTAGTTTAAACGCGAAGACGCGTAGTAGGGGGTTCAATTTCTCATGCAAAAATTCTGCAACAGAGTCATCTTACGTCTTTAGTTTGCTATTTGCGATCGTTTGTTTATTCTAAAATGTAATGCTCTTTCTGTAATACTTGCTACAGATAACACTGCACTTAAATCACTACACGTGATCGATACGCATGTCTAACATAGTTACGTAGTTCACAAATCATGCACGTCGTTGCGTTGGAGGGCGAAAATAAACTGTCCAATGACCGCCATCGGTTAGCGCAAGTCGCAAAATTTATGGAATTGATCAATCGCATCGCTTGATTTGCCGGACCGGCTAACATTTGCTTATCTCTTTCTGCTGTGTGTGCGTGTGTGTATGTGTATATACATATATTTGTTCGTAAAGTTGCGGCGAAATTTGTACACATACGTAAGGTGTTGTAAGATACGTTTTATGATGAATTTTCAAGATTATTAAAACAAAGCGTAATAGTTTAACATGGCGGTGTCATTCTGCGGGAGAAGAATTGTTACGACGCGGAGAAATTTCCTAAAAATTCCGAAACGACATGGATACATAGTTTTGTAAGTTTTTTTCGTCACACATAGAGGTTAGATTAGGTTATAAAAAAAGAACTTCGCACGTTTGTTAACAACTATTTAAGTATTTCTTTTTACATGATCCGTTTTGTAGCGCTTGTATATACTTGACATTATATTGTTTAGTATATCCATTATTTGATGTTATTTCGCGTTTTATATTTGAATCTTTCAGTGATCTTTATATTTTTATATATTTTTTATGCAATGTATACGTATGTTGTTACATTTGTTATATTTAAGATATGTATTTACCCATTTATATATTACAATGTAATAATTACATGATATATGTATCTAATATATACATATAAATATAGATATGTATGACACAATGTAAATATAATTTGTATCTCTTTTTTATATTTATATAAATTATTACAATGTATAATTATATATATATCATAATAAATTGATACATTTTTTCATAGTTAAAGGTATTTTTAGTAAATAAAATAAATAGTTTGTCAATTCGTGTGTGATTATATGCCTTTTTGTTTATTCAAGTATTTTATGATTTTTTATTATATTAAGACTTCCAGAAATAGGTGAGGAATCTTCAGAGAAGAATCCTTTACTTAAAGATGATAATTTACCAGAGTTCAATACAATTACTATCGAAAAATGTATAGCAGCTATTGGTAGGCAGACGGTGGAGTTTGAGGAAAAGATGAATAATCTGGAACAAATTGTACAAAGTTGGTATAAAATGTGATAAGAGAAGATGTATAGTTTTGTTTTTTTTTTATATTTTGATTTATTACCTTTTGTAATTCTTGATACAGCTAAACCAGACTTAAATGTGTTTAATGATTGTCTGCATCAAATCGAGGAGACATATCTTCCTCTGGAGACCACCTGGGGCATAGCAAAAACTTTGTATTTTGGTAATCAGAGTCTGATGCCGACAAAAAGTTACATGGGCATTCATGAACGAGCAATAAGAGCTGCTTCTAATAAATTCAATAGCAGGCCAATCTTTAAAGCGTGCAAAGAAGCCTTGGAAAATAAGGACATTGAATTGACACACGAACAGAAAAGGGTGCTTGCTAAATATGTACTAGAAGGCACTTTGAACGGTTTAGCTTTGCAAGATAATAAACAATACGAGAACTATATGGACGATACGAATTTTATCATATCACATTGCAAGGAGTACAAGACGAAATATGAGGTTTATTATATTAACTTAAATAAATTTGTACAAATAAATATGTGTTTCTGTTATTTTGATTTTTATTCTTTTTTAGGCTGCCACAGGTGCTTATAACTTGGTAATACAAAATAGAGAGATTGTGGAGGATTTTCCTGAAGATGTTCTTAGATCCATTGCGTCCAATCCGTCACAACCTATTTTAGGTCCTTGGACAATCACTTTGAGGCCATATATTTTGAAACCTTTTATGGGTATATACATATATATCTTCTTCGGTCTTTACAAATATAAACATTAAATTTGAAACATTTGTGTATGCGCAACGACTTATGTATAATGATTCTAGAATATTGTTCCGATCGCGAATTGAGGGCGGCAGTCTGGGATGCTGACGTTGTTCGCTGCTCCATGTATCAGGAAAAATCCGTTCAGACTAGTATAATATTGGAAGAACTTCGAGCCAGAAGGACAGAACAGGCGCAACGTTTGGGATACAAACACTATGCGGAAATGAGCATGGAGACTAAAATGGCTGGCAGTTTAGAGAATCTAAAAAACACATTGGAAATTCTTCGGAAAACCGGTAATTATTTTGATTTATTATCATTTTTACTTACAATAATTTGTGTATCTTAAGTGATGAGATATAATATATTTATTAGTTTTTTTTTTATGCTAACAATGTCCACTTTTCAAAAGCTTTACCTGCTCAAAAACAAGAAATCGCAAATTTAACCGAATTTGCAAAAGAGAGAGGTTTTGAAGATGACATTCTAAGAGTGTGGGACGTAGCGTACTGGAGTAGGAAACAACGTCGCAGTTTATATAAGTAAATATATCATCCTTAGCATATCAATATTTTACAATGTCAATATTTTACAATGTCAATATTTTACATGTTATATATTAAAGAAATCTGATTTCAATTGTTCAGTTACGACAATGACGAATGGCGATCGTATTTTCCTCTGCCGACCGTTTTGTCGGGTCTCTTTGAGCACATCGAGACGCTCTTCAACATTAAAATCGTCGAGAGCAAGAAAGCGGATATTTGGCATAAAGATGTTTGGTTCTTTGACGTATTCGATTTGAACCGATCTGATACGGTACCCGTTGCGAACTTTTATCTAGATCCCTACGCCAGAGGCACGGAGAAGTTCCGCAAGGAACAAGACTCGGGATGGGTGTCCATGATCAAGAACAAAAGCAAAATTTGCAACAGCATCCCGCTGGTCGCCCTGATTTTTAATTTCCCGCCACCGGTGGGCGACAAACCCTCATTACTTTCCTTCAAGGATGTGCAAGTTTTCTTCCAAAAGGTGATAGACTTGATTTTCAAGTCAGATTGTTCAAAATTCGAATAAATGTTTTATCCTTGATTTTGTTTATGGTCACAGTTTGGACATACCTTGCAACATTTGTTAACTACAGTCGAATATTCGGACATCGCTGGATTGTCGTTCGTAGAATGGGACGCTGTGTTTATTTGCGACTTTTTCATGGAGAATTGGTACTTATTGTTACTTCTATTTACATATTTCTCATCTCCGCGTTCTAAATTTTATATAACATAGTTAATAATTTAACTATCTTTTTCTTTACATATGATATTGTAATCGACAGGTTGTATGAGCCATCTGTATTGCAAAAAATCTCTTCACATTATGAAACAAAACAGCCGTTACCTGCGGAAATTATTGAAAACATTAAAAACATGAAATCTTATTTCGCCGGTTATAACTTATGCGAAGAGCTTTATCTGTCACATCTGGATTTGGAGTTGCATTCCAGGTGAATGGTAACCCCATATGATAATAAAAACAATCTTATCTCAATTCTAATAATTTACGTGACTATTCTTAGTCTTCTCAGAATTAATGTAATATTTGTATTTCATTATATTATTGTTTAATTATTGGAAAAAAAATTTGTAGCGGTACATTTTGGGTGCCTATGATGAAGCGTCTGTGGCCACAATATTTTGTGTTGCCTCTCGAGAAAAGGGACGTTCACGTTTGTTCCTTCGAGGCGATATGGAGCGGCAGTTGGGCATCTGCGTATTACAGGTAAATACAATAAATTACGTATATAAATTTACATAAAACTGGCAAATAATGATGCTACATCATTGATTGCAGTAAGATTTGGTCGGAGATGATTGCTGCCGATTTGTACAAAGCGTTCCAAGAAATCAAACCGAACGACGAAGCGCAGCAAAAAGAGTTGGGCGCGAGATTTCGCGACACGTTCTTGTATCTGGGCGGTAGTTATCCGGCCGCGGAAATTTTCAGAAAATTCAGAGGAAGAGATCCAAACGCGCAGGTCTTGCTGGAAAACCTTGGATTAATACAAGCAAGAAAATAAGCTAAGTGATGCGATTATGTAATTAGGATTCGCTATTTTTTAGCAAAACAAGAACAGATGAGATGACTCGCACAGCGCAGTCTTCTCATTCTGAATGACTCGTCGATGTAAAAGGAGATAAGGTAGAATTTATGTAATTATTATTATCTTACAGATAATAATTACATAAATAATAACATGTAATTATATTTAAAATATATGCAGAGATCTTTTTACTGAAAGAGATGTGCATAAAGTTAAATGTGAATAAAAACAATAATTTGATGTACCAAAGGACAACAATTATCTTCTCTTTTATATTTATTTCAAGTTTATATATAATTCAGGTTCATATCATTAAGCAGAAAAGACATAATCGAGCAAAAAAATAAAATCACAGAATAACACTTCGTTAAAATGTAAATTTAAAACAAACAATGTAAAAAAGAACTAACATCTCTTGTTTCTAAATGGAAGCTTCACTTATAAGTACGAATTCTGTTGGGATGTTTATTTTGTAATTGACATAATTTAGAGGTGAGTTCCGCCAGCGAGTAAGTCTGAAACATAACATTCACCAATGTTGAGAAATATAAAGATTTATTTCACATGATGTCAGATAATAAAAAAAAAAAGAATTAAAAAAATACTTAATACACAAATTTACAAGTAAATGTAAGTATATTAATGACACTTACTCTTTTTTGCACCGCACGAGAGGTGTTCGGAATTTTCTTGGCGTTTATTGTATTCTCTTCTATTTTATCTATTGCCTGTAATATAAATCCAGAATGATCATAAACAAAACTTGTATAATCAACTTCTTATCAAAAAAAAAGCATGCAACAACTGCACATCAAATAGATAAGATAAAATTGATCGTACCAAGTATTCCGGTGACACGCTTTCTAAATACATTATTCTATTCTCGATATTCTTTAATCTTTCATAAACGTCTTTGGGTACAGGTTTGTCAATTCCTATCGAACTTTCCACCGTAGAAATTCTATCGTCTAGTACAGAAGAACAGCTGGTGAAAGTGTTAGAAATTTTGTTGCTTGTGCTTGTTTCGCATAAAATCGAGTGATCAACCGTTTGCGGTCCCCACGTGTGCGATACTCTGTGAACTGAAAACAGTCACGCGAACGTACATATTAATTTACGCCTCGATCACATTAGTCACGCGTTATTATTATCGCATACCTTTTACATGACTTTTGGAATCCTTGTGTCGAACAAGAATGGCGTCTACTCTCGCACAAGAATATTCCTTGTCATTGTTCTTTTCGCTGTAATAAAACGTTACATATAATATAATAAATTACAAATCAATATCAACAAAAAACGCGCACATATTACATTTGTACCAACCTGTCGTTGCAAAACTCCATTACATTTTCAGCATTTACTTGCTGACGTTTCCTTTCTATGAACGATTGTATTCTACGATTCAACTCCTCCGTGCTCGCTCGGATTTGCACGAGATTCGGATCGACATCCTCGATTTCGTTATCGGTCTCGCTTTCTTTGTTTACCCTTGCGGTTCTTGAAACGTCTCTCCTTTCCAAAAATTTAGCGAAGTTTTTCGGCTCCAATACAAATCTACCGTCTAAAGTATGTCGTACGAGTTACGAACCGTTCTGAACGATTATGTATACATATATTGGAAAAATAAATATTTCTTGTGAAAAACTTAGAGAAATTTACATTGGCATAACCAACGATATAGTTTTGTTACATTCTTTATTAAAGTTTAACAAAAACGCCATTAAGTGAGAAAACTTATATTAAAATATTTTCAGAATATATTAAAACTCTTTTTAACTTGATAAAAAATCTGCTATTAATGGCCTAGTTTACATCGATCGCTTAATATTAAATCAGCTTGGTAACTCTCAATAATATGTAAACGATGTCATATTAAGTTGGTACGATACGCCTTCTTCACGCGCATCAAAATGGTACGTGCATCAAGCACATTTATTACCAATGTAAACACCAAAATTTATACATTGAAAAACAAATTTTATTTAAGCACATTCACGCACAACATCCTGCGAACGGCTCTTCATGTCCTTATATTCATTATTATAGTTTAAACAAATTTTATTTGATTCGCGCACCAAGAATTATGTACGATGTAAACTAGGCCAATTATTTATCGTGCGGAGAGTAAAGATTTTTCACAGGAAGAAAAGTGTTTAGAGGCTTTAAACCGTTCACTACAGGTGCGTTCGCTTTGAGCGCTCACATGCTTTGAGCGTCAGTCTCTTTGTTCTACGTTTAAAGAGATACGGATTGGCGCTATAATCCAAAGCGAGAACGTACCCCTACATCAAGAAAGATCTAACTCAATTATAAGAAACTGCAACTATCGACACGGAAAAACAAAGCATACGGTTAAACTCCAAGTTAATTAATGAAACCGAATTATTTACTATTTGCCCATGCGCACTCTTTGTTTTCTTTCCACTCTGGTTCTCCCGTTTCGTACACTTCTTTTTTCCAAATAGGCACCGTTGCCTTTAACGTATTGATGGCGTATTCCACCGCTTTCAATGATTCTTCTCTGTGTGGTGATGAAATCGCTATCACAACGCTCGCTTTGGACACAGGCACTTTTCCGAGACGATGATATATCGCAATGCCTTCTACATCCCATTGCGAGCGAATCTTAGTACAGATGTTTTGCATCTCTTTCAAGGCCATTGATTCATAGGTTTCATACTCCAGTGTAACCACCTGAAAGATTCAATTTCAGCATAAAGATTTCATTCAGTTTGTTTTCACGTGCTTTTATTACTCTTTATATATATATCTGATATTTAGTAAATCAACGGAAACAAAATATTGTACAACTACCTATTTGCTTAGATTGTTTGATTGGTGTATTATTTTACCTTTTTATCGTTAAAGTTGTCTCTGGTGATACCAACAAACTGGGATATCGCACCGCAATTGGAAAACGTTATCAGCTCCGTAATTTCTGCGACATTTAATTCCTCCCACTGCAGTTTGACAAAATTCTTCGGCTCCTCCATGTTATCCTAGAAAGTAACATGTGAAAGTAAACAAGTGTTTTACAAGCAATATACAGCTAGAAAGTATTATCGTTTCAGTTAGAAGAGCAATTGTCATTCGACAAACCTCCGCTGAGCGGTGGGATGACTGCAATTATATCCGTATCTTGTAACACAAGGATTTTATCTAGCTCGACAAATTCTTCGTTAACAGCCAATATCACTTGGTCACGTATACTTTCCAGATGATAATCCCGAGTGATAAAGTGAAGAAGTTCGGCAGCATATAAGATCTTGGGTGTGATGATTCTACTTTGTTTTCTACCGGCTAATTCTCGTGCTTTCGCAAAAAACAGCACCGTTGTTTCTATTTGTTCCGTAGGATCAGCCATCATAAGGCACAAATGGCTCACGCGTACACACTCACACACCGAGAGACGCGTCAGAGCACGTGCGTTACACGTTAGCCAATCGCAAGAGTTGAATCCTAATCCACGTGCCCCGGAAGTTATTTTATAAATCTTTGTATCTGAAAAGCGCACATTTCTTGACTTTAGTACTTTTGCAGAATCCACAAATTTTGCACACAACAGTAAATTTTTTTATTTTTTTTATTTTTTTATTTTTTACAATTTACTATTGTATATTTTTTAGGGCGTTTTAAAATTAATGAATAACGAACATAACATTGTACGCGGGAGCATTGTTATTAACAAAAAAACGATATACATTATGAATACTTTTAAATGTTATTTTTTTTAATTTGTCAGAAAATACATTTTTTATACGTAACTTTCTACTTAAATAATAAAACGAGTCTCTTGTAATATTTATATTACAATGTGCTCAACGTATCGCTGTTAACATCGGTAGAAAAGACAAAGACTGGAAAAAGAAATTCTCATCGCAGTCTTTGGTTTCGTATTTTATCTAATTTTACGTGTTTTCTGCCAAAATATTGTCCAAGTACTTTATCAGTGTGTTATTACGTATATCGATGCGAACTCCTAATAGCTAACTTTGTCAGCTATTATCTTCTTGTTCATGTATTTCAAAAGGTTTTGATAAAAAGTTATTTTTTGCTTCAGCTTTCTATTCTCGTTCACTATCTTCCTGCATTTCGTCCGCGTCTCGTCGATAAAATTTTGAAATCTTATCCACGCACTTTCGTTCATAAAATCTTCTTTTCTTGTGACTCCCAAAGTATCACTTTGGTATCTCAGTTTCTTTAATTGCCGCAACCTTTTCCGTTTACTTGTTTCTTTTTTGTTCTTCTGTTTCTGTTCATTATAAGATTCAGTTTCTCTGTAAGGATGAAATACTATTTTGCAATGTAAAACTACAAAAAAAAAAACATCAAATATAAAGGACATTATTAACCTCTTGGTTGATCCAGTAGAATTGAATGTGTTATCGTCGTCATCCGTTGAGATATTCAATATCTTGTCATCGCTCTCATCTATGAAATCATCTTTAACTGTTGAATTATTGATTATTTCATTTTTGTTTTCGTTTGCCAAATATTCCATCGCTTTATCGATATTTTCATCTTTTTTGATATCGGCTATTTCTACTGAATTTATTGTTTTAACAATATCTTCTGGTTTACTAGTTTTTATTGTTGGAAAATTGATTATTTTATTATTATTTTCAACTGTTTTTTCAATTGTATTATTATTTTCAACAGAATCAATTGTTTTGTCAGCATCTTTAACATTTGTATTATTATTGATTGCTTTGCTGATATTATTAAGTGTTACATCGGTAAGATCGTTGTTCAAATCTCCGATTATAACAATCATTTGCGGCGAGGTGTTTGGTCCAACAGTTAACACCTTAGAATCATCAGATTCCATTTTATCTCTGGTTTTGGGTTCGATATTAGCGTGCTCAATAGATTCCAAACTGAAATAATTGTTTGCACTTAGTACGTAATTTTTTATTTAAACACAAAAACACAACTTCTCCCACCTTTTATCTTTGCTTTCTGCGAACGAGGGATCTATTGAATTAAATAGGAAAGAATTCTGAACAAATTCTACTGTGTCTAAGTTATTGTTTTTCTGAGGAACAGCTGAACTTTTCAACATTCTTCTTATTAAATTGATGTCTTCGTAATTTCTATAATCCTCCGGTCTGAAGTGCTTGCTGCATACATACGCACTGGGATACTTTTTTCCCGTGACCTCCCACCATTGTGACCTCAAGTTCTCATCTTTTGGAAATCTGAAAATTACGAGAGATTCGCATTTGTCCGCACACCATCTGTGTTTGCTCTTCGCGGACACCCTTGACAACATAGTTCTTTTTTTTTTTAAGTTTAGGAAATAAAGTTTGGAAGATAATAACGTGTCAGAAACTTTTTTTGATACAAAGTTTTATCGCTTTCTGTTTGCAGTGCGCAACAAGGCGCGATATTTTTGTAGGTTGTTATAAATTTTCAGATAAGAAAAATTACTTTCTCGTCAACCCGCTTCAAAATCATCTTATTCTGATTTTCTAAATATTTCAACAACATTCGCGAAGAAGATTTGTGTTTGTTTGATCGTATTTGTTTTTTTTTTACCTATGAAATACTAGGTTATCATCTTGCACAGATCCTTTTTCGACTCCGCAAATGCAACAATTCGCAACCATTCTTCGCGTTTCTGTAATAAAATCCAATCTATATAATACTTCTTTGTTTCATATATTTGAGAAAAAAATTACGCATATCATTAGCCAGCGTTCAGCGGAACAATTGATGAGTTATCGTCTTGTCAACACTTGACGTTGATTTGTTGGTTCGAAAAGTAAGAACCATTCAACGATCGCGATTGTCGCAAAGCAAGCTCGTTTTGCTGAACTCGGTCAACAAATCAACGTCGAGTGACGACAACTCGGCAATTGGTCTGCTGCACGCGGTTTTCATTTTCTGATCTTTTGAACAAGTTACAAATTGAATTATACAATCAAGTTTTTTGAATAATTCCCAGATAGCCAAATGTAAAAACTCAATATAAAGCAAATCATTGTATAGATTAAGTTGCTCGCCAATTGCTGTTGTGTTGTTTTTATTTAATGCAACGAAAATGTTTTTGTCAATTCGGTATCAATATGCTGAGTTTTATTATCAATCAATTGTTGTAGCCAATGTTTATGACAAACGAGTCAGCAATATGTGAGCAATAATTGTTATTCATAAGTTGAGAAAAATAATAGAAGTTTATTGCCGATGAGTTGTTGGGAACTTGCTGTTATTATATCTTGCAAACTGTTGCTGGCAAGAACATACCGAAAAGAGGATACACCATTTTGTTACATTGCTGAAAACATATGAGCAATATTTGTGGCAAGTTGCCAACAACTTGCACTCAGTTGGCTATCTGGGTTTATATATTTTAAGAGAAAAAAATACAATAGAAATATGAGTTGTATCATCGGTTTTTATTATAATACAATTTATATTGCTCCTGTTGCTTCTTTCATCACAAATTTCGTGTGAAAATTCAAAACTACTTATGTATATACACACCACATAAGTTCACTAAGGCAACCGCAATATTGACCTGTATTATACTCGTTAGCTGAATTTGTCGAAACTCCTTTATTCTCCCAAGAGCTCTTCGATTCTGTCATCTTTGTCGGAACTGTCTTGCCGTTCCACTTTTATCTTGTAACCTAACGCCTCGAGAAGATCCACGTTGAAGTAGTAACTCAAGTTAATTCCCGGTACTAAACGTTTCAGTTCTTCGATGGTGGCCCAGGCTTTCTCGGTGTCTCCGATATTGGCGTAGTGCTGCGTGATCGTTGCGAACAAGTCGCCGCGACGTACCGATTGTTCCAGATTAGATCCCTGGGAATCCAGCAGGTGACGAACCTGCTGCATCGCCGTCTCGGTCTCGCCCTTATCGAAAAATCTGTTTAGCAAGACGGAAAGACATAAAAATGCTTGATCTGAGTGAGTTTAATTGAAAAAATATTGGTACAAAAACTGTTGCGAGAGAATATCGTATCTTTACCTTTTGATGTCCAGGTAGCGTTTAATCGTCAGCATCCTGTTATTCACTAGCTCGACCGCTCGCTTGTGAACATCCAAATCCCGCGGCATTATCACTTGAGTGAGACATCGGTTCGCCTGATTGAGCGCGTCCAACGCTTTTTCGTAATTCTGAAACTCGTCTATCTCCACTTGCGCGCATGCCACGTAAAAGTTTGCCAACAAATCCATTGCTTTGCCTTTGGAGTAAAAGCTGATGATGTTCTTCAGCACCTCCGGTTGATTCTGCCAGTCCAAGGACTGCAAGTAATTGCCTGCCATGATGTAGATCTCGCGATTTCTCGAAACCTGAGCGAAGAAACAGATCTTCTCGGTATCGCCGGATTTGAGCAACGCTTTCATTGCGCGCAACTTGTTGCCAGCTTGTGTGAATTTCTTAGTCGCGAGATGGTAGTTTCCCTGATCGAAGGCGATCTCCGCGATTTTCTCGAGCGTGGAGATTCTCAAACGTTCGTGTTCCGCGTCGTTGTCGCTTCCCTTCTCGATCGTCAGCTTCTCCGCGAGTTCCTCGGTCAGCGTGACGTTGTGCTGTTGAATCAGTTTCAAAGCCGCTATGCAGTCCTTGCCCGTGGCGAGCAAGTCCACCGCTTTGTCGATCTGTTCGTTTTGCATAAAATAATCGGCGCATTTGCGAATCAACGCTGGATCGGAATCCGCGTTCACATCAACGATAATTAGTTGCAACGCGCTATACTGTCGCGTCTTGAACGCGACGTCCAGAGCTTTGTGCAAGAGACCGGCTTTGTGATACAGCAAAACCGCGCGTTCCGGCTGGTCGTTGTCCTCGTAAAATTTCGCGACGTCTATCTGCGAGTGTCGCGACGCCAACACAGCTAACGGCCAGAGTTCTTCCAACATATTGTGTTCCTGTAGACGAGTAATGAGAAAAAAAACAATCACGAGATAAGTCATCAGACTAGCGCGTATTTTTTATCATCAGATGCCTTACCTTGCACAATCGAATCGCGTTGGTATAGGCTTTGGCGACTGTGTAAAAGTGGATAGCTTGTGTCACGTTGTTTTTCGATTCGTAATGCGCGGCTAGATGATACGCGGACGCGGCGTGATTCGTTTTAGTCACCAGCTCGCACACTTCGTCCTCTCTATTGAAGTAACAAAGCAGTCTCGTCATCGATAAAATATCCTTCGCCTGCTCGTAGAGACGTAAAGCAGTTTCCATATCACCGGTCGACTCGGTGTATTGGGCGTGCCAGTTTTTAATTTCTCTATGTATGGTAAAATGTGTCTAGTTTTTATCAAGAAGTTTTAGTTTATATAAATTAAACATTGTGTTGACTTGCTTACGGTTCTTCAGAATTATTCAGATACGCGATGAGTTCTCGCGGTCTCGTCAAGAGCATTCGCGGCACTTCGAATCGATGACAATCAGCTTTCGTGTACATGTCAATGGCTTCCGCTACTTTACCCTGTTGTTCGAGCGCACGGGCGTAGTTGTAGTAGCTCGTTTTCTCGCGAATCTTGTTCTCGTTGCTCGCCAATTCGATCGCTTCCTTGAACTTGTTACGCGCCTCGAGCAACCGTCCAAGCAGATCCAGACGTTTCGCTTCTCGAAACAGACGTTCAGCATCAGCCTGCGATTTACAGATTTATACATACGGTGAATAAACACGTGTCAAAATTAAAATGTAAACCTGTGTTTAATATACATAATTAATTTGACTTACATGAAGACCGAGTTCGACGGCCAGAATTCCCGTTTTAGCTTCCAAATTCAAATCGTCGTTTTGCATCGCTTCGCGCAGAGCACGCGCGGCACTAGCTTGCTTCATGTGACCCAGACAGAGGAGAGCCATGTTCAGTTGTTTCGTTTTCACGCACATTTTGGCAAGACTCTTCCAGACGGCCTCGTTCTTTATGGACTTAATGGCTTTAAAGGCCTCGTCCATGTTCGCCACGCTGATGTGGTAACTGAAATCCATCACTGCCTTTTTTGTAACGGAATCGCAGTCTCCCAGTTCCTCGAAGTCTCGCATCAATAATCGCATGATCTTGCTGTTTCTGTCCAAACTTTTCTCGGAATTTAGAATCACGATGTACGGCGATTGCACGCCTAACAGTCGGCAGCTTTCATCGGCGATCGGTTTCACGTCTTGCACAACGATACCGTGGTCCGACGTCGCGAACAGCGATACCAATACCACGGACGTTTGTATAGTCTACAAAAAAAAAAAAAAATTATACTATTACATTCACACCTGAATCTCGGAATGTATTAATTAACGACTTATATATCGCGGCATTACTTGATTATCGTTATTGAAGTTCTTCGAATCTTGTGTGTCCAGTCTTTGAGCTCGACATATCAACAATCTGGGATCCTCCACGTCCCAGCAGTGCGCTGTAACCAATCTTCCTTTGCATTGCGCAGCTCTGAAAAGAATGCACTCTATTCATCCATCTGATCTGATATAAACACAGACAGAGTTCTTTCAATTTTTTTTTATATACTCACAACGTAGAGTCATCATCGATCACGCTATCCGAATCTCCGAAGTCGAATTCGTGGATCTGATCGCTTTCGATGTCCCAGACGTATAAGACCGAGCTTGGCATGAGATTCGCCATGGCGACGGTGATCGAAACGCAGCGACAATCGGAGTTACACCTGGCCTCAATGATTTCGGCGAAGTCACTGATCGCCTCGTACGTCGCCATAGCTCGGGTGTGTAACTTAGCCTCATGTTTGCTCAGATCCCAAATCTTCAGAATCCCATTCAATGATGCCACAGTTAAATATTGTCCTGTAGACGCGAATATAAAATATAAAACACGAACGATCACATCTCGTTATTTTTCCTGAAAAACTGTTACCTGTCAGTTCCATTGTGATCGGTTCGCCTTCCTCTGGTAATGTGGGAAGAGTCTGTATGACGGAGCCTTCTATCGATCGTAATTGAATGATCGTAGGAGTGAGGATGATCAGTGTATGTTCGTAGATCAGCATCTTCTCGGTGTCGCAGCTAAATGTCGCCAGTACGGTTGTATTGAGAGTAGCATTTCTGTTGATACGATTGACGATGATTTGTCTGCCGGAAGATACGGCAACGTATTCCCTCGTAACGGCGATAATCTGCACCTGGATCTCTGTCTTCAACGTGTACGTTTGCTCGTCTATCTCAAGAAGAATCTGCGTGGGTGTGAGTTGACTCGCGCATACACCGTGGTTGTACACGGCGCACATCGGCTGCTGATGCAAGATGAACACGTTGGTGATGCAGTTGACGGCCAGGAGGGAATTTCGCGACAAACCAGTGCCCCAAGTCAGTTGCTTCACCGTGCCGTGAATGGAACAAGACTCTGGTACGCTCGGCCAGGCGTTCTCGTCGCATTCAGACGTGCATTTTCGCTTCCACAGGTAGATCGTCCCTAGGTTGGTACCGGCGGCCAAGATATCTAAGAAATGTAAAAAGTATTTTCAAACAATTAAATATTTGAACATGTAAAGAGAAACGAAAAAAGTCTTTTCGATGAAGAAAGAAAAAAGTTCGAAGTTTGAAAACACGGTATTGTTTACCATTGCTTTTACAAAACGCCAAGCTGGTGCATATTTCCTGAGGCGTTGCAATATTTCCGTTAGACGACTCCGGAGGTGAAAGAACGTAAGTGTCGCCAGTATAAAGATCCCAACATCGCACAGCGAGTTCTCCTGTTAGCACCGCTAAAGTGTTTCCACTGATCCAACATAAAGCAATATTGGTCATACGTGATGTATCGCTTCTGCTGCTCAATTTTACCTGGAATACAACATGTTGTATTACATGTTATTCTAACAATTACATTAATCAATCAAGATTATACTTTTACTAAACAGTATAATTAATACCTTTGTCAATTCGGTGAGCTCTCCTGTTACTTGATCCGCTTGAAAGTGTCCAATATTCAATCCTTCTGTCAAGACAATGATAGAGTCCCTGGTTTGATGATGCAACAGGCAGTGCAATGCTGCACCATCGGTGTTAAGAACTTCCTTGCACTGTCCCTGAGCGTCGACAAAGTATATAGTGCCATTTGTTGCACCAATATAAAACGCATGATTATCCCGTTGAGTTCCAACTGTTATTGGCGCAGCAGTTCTGGGACGCCAGGAACTAAACAAATCTAACGCTCGTTCATCACCAGCCACCGCTGCCTTCGCCAAGCCGCTAGAAACAATTGTTCGGAATAATATGAAAAAGCAAAAACCTTAATTTGCTTCTGTTTGTATATTTAAGCAAATTGTCAATGTGTACCTAATATCAATAGCTGGTTTTGGAGGAACTGTTTTAAATGCAATTTGTGTGAAACATTCTTTCAGTTCATGATGGAATGTCATGAGAAGTTGCCCTCTTGAATCTATTTTCCAACCAACTATTGATCCACCAGTGTCTGCAGATACTAAACGACCTCCATATTGACTCCATTGAAGAATTGTGATGGATTCTCGATGAGGAGTCACCACTATATTGAACTCCTGAGCTGCTGTGTCTCCTGGCCATATCTAACAATAACAATAATAATAATTGTAATTTCTTTTATCCTTAGATTTAGAACATTTGTAAAAAAAAACAATACCAACTCGCAACTCTCCGCTCTCCCATCCTGCTGCCAGCCATGTTCTCTCAGGATGCCAACCCAGTGCAGTGACCTGCGCCACGGCGTGTTTTGGTGACTCGACATCCTGCACAGGTTCGCCCTGATCATCGTAGATGATCACAAACCCACCTTTGTCTTGAGAATACGCAGCAACAGCCAACAAAGGATAATTATTGTGCCATGCAGCAAGAGTGCTTATCGAAGCGGTCTCAGGATTTTGTACTCGTACATCAAAATATAACGTCATGATCTTCTTTTTTATATATTATAAATATATATAATTTATGTATATATATACACACTTGTATATCTTACACTTTATTTAAAAAAAAAAACGCTATATGTAAATTATATACTAAAATCACACGAATTATTGCACATCTAAAATGTATTTTATATTACAAGTTTTTGAGAAATATTGAATTCATATTGACAACAAGCAGTTTCACAAGTGTCTGCAAGTTGCGTCTCATAAGTTTTGTTGACATACAAATTGTCAGTTGGTTGTCATAGAGACTACGCTACGTCTAGTGCTCACTATTTCTTTAGTTCTTTTTGCCATGATGGTATTACTGCGTTCTTCGTATCATTTGTTTGTCACTCACACATGCGCGAGAGACGGAGAGCGGTTTGGAAGCCGTCGCAGAAACCGGCCGTAGGTCATTGTATGTATGTATATGTCAATTTGTGATGACGATACAAATTTTTACATACATTTGTTTCAATTTTTAATATTACTAACATATATTTCTGTAAAACAAATCATTACGTAGTATTCTTTAAAGAGTGCGTGAACAATCATTCATGTCATCTAACGGAATCACACATTGATGCAAACTTGATAGTGCTAATCTCTTTTATCATTTTGTATATCGAATTACAGAATTTTTCAAGAAGTTGAAAGTGGAAAGCAGAAAAGATAGGAATGTCAAGGTGATATAACACGAAATAATTAAGTACTTCGAGCTTGTCAAGATACATACATAGATATAACACAATGAGATATTGTCCTCCAAATATAACTTTCAATGACATTTGGACAGACCATGGCGTGTCTAAATGTTTTATGGATACCATTTCCACTAGTATAATTTCTTTGTATTTAATTGTATTCGGATCTATACAACTTTGGGCATATCGCAAGTATGGCACAGAAGTTGATGAGAATATATTGCCAAAGAGCAAGTTGTATACCTTGCAAAAGTTTGTGTTATACTTTGTTCCCTTCTTAAGTGTGTTAAGGATAATTTTACAAGCCACAGTTTTGGATGATGGAATGATCTACGGATATATGGTGAGATATATTGGTGATTTATTTTATCTATTTGTAGCATTTATAGATTTATATTCTATTTCTTTGATGATTGTCAACTCATCAATTTTTTTTTCTATTTTTATACAGATATTAGTAACTGCATCAACAGTAATTGTTTATCCATATTCAGTTTACATCCTAAAAGTTGAAAGACATAAAAGACTACCAAGTGTACCACCAAATGGTCATGGATTAGTGCTTCTAGCTTTTTGGACATTAGCATTTGCTGCTGAAAATCTTGTTTTTATTAACATTGGAAAGCTTGAATGGTGGTTCCATCTGAATTCGTAAGTAATATTGAAGGAAAGAAGAGATGAGATTTATTTTATATAAAAGCAAAATGAAAATGTAAAAAATTGATTTTTTAATCTTTTTACAGTTTGACAGATCAGATTGAAATGGCTCTGTTTGTTTTGCGCTATGTTAACAATCTATTAATCTTTGCTCTTGGATTAAAAGCTCCTGGCATTGCTGGTAATCCTGACTCTGATTATCATGTGCTTATCGATGGATCATTTAGACAATCACAATATTATCGAAGTGTAAGATGCAGTTGTATGTTTTGTAATGAACAATATTGTGCAAAGAAATATTAACACAAATTTATTTGCAGAGACCTACTGATAATGCTTCCACATGGACAAACCTGTGGTACAAGATTAAAACTTTAGCACCGTTTCTTTGGCCAAAAACCGATATATTGCTTCAATTTAGGGTGATATTTTGTTTTATATTGCTTGTGGCTGGACGTTTGATCAATGTTTACGTACCAATTTACAATAAAAAGATCGTGGATAGCGTTTCGATCGAGCCTGTGCAATTTAGGTGTGTAATGAGCTCTAATCTGATTTCTTTCTAGCGACAAGGTAGTTAGCAATCTTGTTACTTTCACAATCCTTCGATTAATTAAGTTGTTATTACTTTTTATTACAGATGGGATATAGTATTGATATTTGTAGCATTTAAGTTTCTACAAGGCGGTGGTACCGGAGGTATGGGTGTGTTGAATAATCTGAGATCTTTTCTCTGGATTCGTATTCAACAATATACGACTCGTGAAGTGGAAGTAGAGCTATTCAGGTGAGTTAAATTTATTTTATGTTACTTTAAAAAGTTATTTGAATTGAAAATTTCTCTTAAAAATAAGAGAAACCAAACTTTTTTTTTTTTCTTTTTTTTAAACGTATTTATTAAATAATATACATCTTATTTTAGACATTTACACGGACTAAGCTTGAGCTGGCATCTAGGTAGAAAAACAGGCGAAGTATTGAGAGTCATGGACCGCGGTACAGACTCGATCAATAATTTGCTCAATTATATTCTCTTCTCAATTTTGCCAACTATTGTTGACATTATCATAGCCGTTATTTTCTTCATCAGTGTGTTTAACAAGTGGTTCGGTCTCATTGTCTTTACAACTATGGTTCTCTACATCAGTAAGCATAGCAATAACGTTAATAACAAGCGCCAGTTCACGCACTTCCGTCTCATTGACTCTATCTTTCAGTTGCAACGATCATGGTCACGGAATGGCGCACAAAGTTCCAAAGACAAATGAATTTGGCGGACAACGCTCAGAAAGCACGCAGCGTCGACAGTTTACTCAACTTTGAAACGGTAAAGTATTACGGCGCCGAAGCGTACGAAGTTGATTGCTACAGAAAAGCGATACTGGACTATCAGATAAAAGAATGGAAATCGATGGTGACGTTGAACATCTTGAACACTCTTCAAAACATCATTGTCTCCGCTGGTTTATTATCCGGCTCGTTACTGTGTCTATATATGGTCAGTATATTCGCGCAAATAGGCTTGCAAATAAACTGCACTTATAATATATCTTTTAATTAAAAAAACACGATAAAAAAGATAAATGTGAAAGATAAAATTATTAATCAATCAATCGCTCGTGAAAAGTTCAAATTAATTCAAAGGCCGATACGAGCAATAAAATACAGGATGACAGCGTATAAACAAAAATTTGTTTATACGCTGTCATCCTGTATTTTATTGCTCGTATCGGCCTTTGAATTAATTTGATAAAATTATTGTTTATTTTAGGTCGTTAATCACGAAGGTTTGACAATCGGTGACTACGTCTTGTTCGCCAGTTACATAACGCAACTTTATGTGCCGCTCAATTGGTTCGGAACTTATTACAGGTAATGAATAAAAATTGTATAAACATCTGTTACAATGTACGATTTAATTATTTTATTTATTTATTTGTTACAGAGCAATCCAAAAGAATTTCGTCGATATGGAAAACATGTTCGAATTGCTGAGGGAAGAGCAAGAAGTGATAGACGCACCCGGAGCCAGACCGATTGACGTAAAGCGTGGACAAGTTGAATTCATGAACGTGTCGTTTAATTACAACGCCGATAAAGCCGTGCTGAAAAACGTGAGTTTTACCGTATCCGCGGGAAAGACGGTCGCGTTAGTCGGCCCGTCTGGTGCCGGAAAGAGCACCATAATGCGATTGCTCTTCCGCTTCTACGACGTGGAACAAGGTGCGATTTTAATCGACGGACAAAACGTGAAGACCGTCACCCAGGAGTCACTCAGAAACGCTATAGGTATGCCATACTTCCTGACGCTCTCGTCGTCGTTGTTGATCAATCCATAAATTTTATTTCTCGAATTATTGATTTTTCCAAAAAATCTAGGTGTCGTGCCGCAAGACACAGTTTTATTCAACAATACTATAAAGTATAACATCCAATACGGCCGTATCGATGCGCCGGAAGCGGATGTGATAGCCGCCGCGAAGTACGCGGACATTCACGATAGAATTCTCACGTTTCCGAACGGCTACGAGACGCAGGTTTGTTTGTTTGAACGACGCGCACAGATGTTGTGCGTTTCTCCGCATTTGTTTTTGTTTTTATTTATACATTATTTTGTTTGTTTTTTTTTTTTTAATTTTTCTCGCTCACTTTCAGGTTGGCGAGAGAGGACTGAGACTGAGCGGCGGTGAGAAGCAACGCGTCGCGATCGCGCGCACCATTCTGAAAGCGCCGAGAATCGTTCTGCTGGACGAAGCTACGAGCGCGTTAGACACGCAAACGGAGCGTAATATACAGGCGGCTTTGACCAGAGTTTGCGCCGGACGAACTACGATCATCATCGCGCACAGATTGTCGACGATAATTCACGCGGACGAGATACTCGTTCTGAAGGACGGCGAGATTGTCGAAAGAGGCAAACACGAGGAACTGATTTCGCACGGTGGTGTTTACAGCGCCATGTGGCAAGCGCAGCTACAAAACGATCAGGAGAACAATCATCTCGACGAGAGTTCTCTGTCGAATGGAAACCACGTTACGTCCTAATTATTAACAATAAAAAAAGAAAAGAGAATGATAGAGATTTTTATTTTGTTAAAAAAAAAAAAAAAATATATATATATATATATAGTATTAGAGAGAAGAGTACGATTGTTGCAATTAAATAATTAGTTTTTTATATATTTATGATTTTTGAACCCCTGTCTAAATTATAACAAGTTGCATATTTATGAACAAAATGTATATGTTATTGAGGAACAATACGGAAAGAGAGAGAGAGAGAGTGTGTGTGTGTGTGTGTGTAGTTGAAGAACTGGAAAGAAATCGTCTGTCTATTTGTTCTCTCGTAAAGAGATAAACATGCAATAGATTTTAATTGTGCGAATTGTATAATTAAATTAAATTATGCATTGTGATGGTGGATTGGATGTGATTTTTAACGGGTACAGAAGTGGGAAATTTAATGTAATAATAAAATTGTTTTATGTGTATATTCAATCTTTGATTTTTCTCTCGTCATTCCCGTCTCACTTCTTTCGCCAGAATTCCGTCTGGACTCCAACCGGATTCGTCGACGAACGCGATAGGGACGCTTGGCTCGTTAGCACCCCATCCGTAATAATAGCTCGCAATCACAGCCCACGTTATCATGTACAGTATCTAAATATAGTTATACACACACTTTTTAACATCAACCTAAACATATTACTTTTGTAAGTGACCTACATGTCAAAGATTCAGATGTACATTTCTTTAGCACAAAAGTTTAATTGTTATTTAAAAAAATTTAGTTCCTTACAAGAATCCAATTGTGAGTTCTGTACCTTGAATGTTTTTGCGCATCCTCGTTCCATGTTCGATATTTTATCCGAATCTTGTTTTGAATTATATATATATATATATTGTTTTTATAAACAAAAATTTATATAAATTTATAAATTTGATATCGTCGATACGTGTGTACTCTCGGTCACATTTGTACAAACATGTGCGCAGAATATTTATTAGCGAGAATTTTGGGAAGAAAGAGCCGTGAGGATTTTATATGAACTGATATTGATCGATTAAATTTGATACGCGTTGCATTTTGTTAATTGCAGTTTTTTTTATACGTATTACGACATGACAGTTAAAACACGATTGACACGCCGCGTGAGGGGTTTTAACCTCTAACCTAAATACACAAATCGTCGTGAGTCGCGACGTGTGATCGAAATGACGGTAATGAGATAATCCTTAGTATAACAATACTCGTTGTTATCGCGATGATAAGCAACAACGAAAATGAATAGCCTAGGTCTGAGCATAATTTTTCGAATGGGTTGCATTTGCGCCAAAGAAACGATCACGGTGAACTCGAGGAAGTACAGGGTCCGCGAACATCTCGGAGAAGGGCAAGTTGTTTTTACGAAACAAACGCTTTACACATTACAATTTTTCTTTATGGACAGAGTGTGACGAAATTTCGATTTGTATATAGGTAAAAGATTTAGAAATTACCTTTTGTGAAAACATAAAATTTATATGGTTTTTTTTTTATCAATTGTTTAGAGGATTCAGTACTGTACTCTTGGTCGAGGATGTCAGCACGCACAAAAAATATGCCATTAAGAAGCTCGTTTGTCACGGACCGGAGGATCAACAGGCGGCGTTGAAGGAGGTAGAATATTACAAGCAGATAAAGCATCCGAATGTCATAAAGTGTATAGATTCGTCTTGCGAGGGCATGGCGGATCCTATTGTCAATACAACCAGTGAGGTGCTGATCGTCTTACCGTATTATCACGTGAGTACGAAGACTCTGTTAAAAGGACAAATCAAAGATGCAAAGTGTTTGCAATGGGGTTTTTTTTTTTTTTTTTTTTTTAGACAATCTGACATTGTTGACATGATTTCAGAGAGGAACCTTAGCGGACGAGCTGGAACAACGAGCGAAGAAAGGAGATTACATGAGCCCTGGAGATATTCTTCATATTTTTCTACAGATTTGCGAAGGTGTAAAGACATTTCACGAAGCTAAACCACAACCTCTTGCTCACAGGGATCTAAAAACCGCGAATATAGTACTTAGCGATGACAGGACTCCTATTATCATGGACTTGGGTACATTTCGCTGTCCAATTACAAATTTTTTTTACGTGTTATGTATTTCATATCATTATTAAATTATCGATCAATCGCTTAGGTTCTGTGGCGCCTGCCAGAGTTCAAGTGTGCGGCACTCAAGCGGCACGGAATTTGCAGGATTTGGCTGCTGAAAGATGCTCCATGGTTTACAGAGCACCGGAATTATTCAATGTTGAAAGTTATTGCATGGTCGATGAACGAACAGACATCTGGGTGAGACGCTGTGCCATCTCCATTTTTTCTCTAGTACAGAGGAGTGCACCGTGTGTATCGCGCTGTTCCAGGGGAAGTACATTTCTCGAACATTTCCGGCTGTTCCTCATTACCGCGCGCCGTTCTTCTTCGGTCTTCGCCAGCGATCCGAGATCGAGGGAGAAACGGCGCGCGGTAGTGAGAAAACAGCCGTAAGAGAAATTTCCGATAAATACTTCCCCTGGAACCGCATGATACGGTGCACTTATCTGTACATCTTTCGCTCCATGTGTATAATTCCGAGTGTAATTGCATCTCCGCTTCTTCTTTCGCAGTCGTTGGGATGCATATTGTACGCATTGTGTTACTTTAAATCTCCTTTTGATATTGTTCACGAACGTGGTGACAGCGTGGCACTTGCCGTGATGAGTGCACATATAACGTTTCCAGAAAATGCACCGTACAGCGAGGTATTGACATAAATCTGTAGCTTTGACGTGTAAATATAATAATGTGTGCGCGCGCGCGCGCGCGAATGTATATATATATATATATATATATATATATATATATGTACACAATAAGTGCGTACGGTTTAAGAAGCTCTTATTCTTTCTTTCAGGATATGCAGAATTTAATTCTGTCAATACTTAAAGTCAATCCAATGGAACGTCCTTACATATACAGTGTAATAGAGAGCATTCACGATGCCATTGCCAAAGTGGAAGGCAGAGTGTAATATATTAATATATTACCGCGTTAATATATTATACGATGATATTTTGATAACTGACGCATATTGCATAAGACAAGGAGTCACGTGAATAAACAGTGAAAAAAAAATAATGACGTATGATTAAATTATGACGATTTTAAAAAGAAAACAAATTTAAATGTCAAATCCAAAGGTGCACTGTTTTCCTTTGCATGTTTAACTCGCTGTGTATTACTAAGCAAAAAGATGGCTAAAAGTTGGGTTTTAACAAAATGAATATACGAGAGAAATAAATGAATGTTGATTTGTACACACGTAATTTTTAAAAAGCAATACGGCGATAGGATCGTTTATACATCGTGCGCACAGAGGAAGAGATTGTTGATGACTCGATGAATTTTTGTTTGAACGAACCAAGTCGAAAAGAGGATTGGTCAAGAAAATCCGGAAATTAAAATATTGAAATATTGTGTGTTCGTTTATTCGCGGAGACGCTGAAAACACATTCTAAAGATCAAAGTACATTCCTCAGGCACGTGGAACTATGAATATATATTTGTCGCGTGAAATGAAAGAGATAAGCAAAAACACATGTTTAACTAAAAAAAATATGATATTTTACTACATAAACAAATATTCATATGAGAAAACTAGTACGCGTATATATAAGCGGCCTAGTTTTAACCGATCGCTTAATACGGGTTATTAAGTGATATATTCGTATTATAGATCGGCCTGGTCTCAATAGTGTAAACGTTGTCATATTAAACTGGTACGATACACGATCTTCTTCACGCGCGTCGTATCAAAATGATACGCGTATCAAACACATTTATAATGATGTAAACACCAAAATTATATATTGGAAAACAAATTTTATTTGATTCGCGTACCAAAAAGATGTACGGTGTAAACTAGGCCATAATCTCTGTCTCTTTCTTTCTTTCTTTCTTTCTTTCTCTCTCTCTCTCTCTCTCTCACATATATATGTTTATATATATGAAAAACATTTGAATGAAACGTGCGGTTCCAGGAGAAATATTTATGCGAAAAATATTTTACGTTTTAAAAAAAAAAGAATAATTTAACGCATCGTATGTGCATTTTTCTGTATGCTATTTTAATAATTTGTATAATATACTGTATTGTATATTATATACATATATAACTATTGTTTTTATTAATTAATATATTTATTATGCATGTCGGTCTTTTTTATTTTTTCCACCGTTGTGTTCAGAGTGATGAAGCTGGACCGGTGAAAGAGAAAGAACCGCGGTAGTTCCGCGGTTTTGACCTAAAATAGACTTCAAACATCGATACGGACATTTCTGACCAGAAAGTTTGGCGGTATGTGATAACAAAGATCGTTCGATATGACGTTTCTCATGACGTCACGCAGCGGCGAGTGAGAGAGGCTGCGTAATGGCGATCAAGTGTAGCCAACGTAAGAGCCACGAAATTCGATATATTTCCCGGAAATCGAGAGCCTCGAGTGAGATCACGTCTCTCGTCGTTCTCTCTCTTTTATCTTGAATTTTGGCCTCGGCTCTGCGCGGCGATCGTCTCTCTCGGCTGTCGAAATCGACGCGACTCGAGGCGAGTAATTTGTCAGTAAATCCGGTATCTGATCGCATCGCGGAAAACAAAAAATCTCTGCCGAAGGTTTTTCAGCGTTTTCAGCGTTTTGTAGTGGCAACACTCGCGGCGCGGTCGGCGCCGGAATTTCCAGTATTCTTCTTGCAACAGTGCGAGCGGGTGGACGTGTGTTCGCGTCGCTCCTGATTTTCACGGTCTTACTTTCTCTGTCAAACAAACGGCATCACAACGTGACACACAACACGGTCACGTAGGCAGTGTGTTGTCTGTGTTTTAAATCCAGTAAGTAAAGTGACAATCGCGACGAACAATCGACAACCGGCACGCTTTGTTGCAATCGATCGCGTCGCCGAGCGCACTTCCATTTCCCGGGCCTCTAACCCTTTTAACCTCTTTCACATTTCGCAGTAACGAATCTCTCGTAGCGCGCGGACCTTTCACCGCGCGCGCACTTGGAACGCTTCGCAAGAATCCGCACCGCCCGCACGATCACCTGATGTGTGGCGATACGCTTTTTCTATTATCACCCGAGCATGGTGTCTCTCGCACAATCGTGTGTGTACGTGTGTATATGTAACACGATAGAGAACGTATATTTGCACGTATCGCGCTCGAGGGAACGCTGGACGGGAAGAGAATCGAACGTCCGAAAATTGTCGCCCGCGCTCGTCGTTCAAATCACATCTGCAAGGAGAATTATTTCTGCATATCGGTGTACACGTATAACAACACGAGCAGAAAAACATTTATAATTGTTTCCGCATATATTTCACTTGTCAGATTTTTTTTTTTTTTTAATTGTTGAATAACTTGATAAGAACAATTTCTTATCTCGCAATTGTATTTTTCAATGGAGTTTTTTTTTCTTCAAGTGTAACAAGAAATTTTCTGCAATTTCTGCTCGTTGAGGCAAATCGCTTTACCTTCAATGTTCTCGCGTAACAGCAGGAAAACAAGAATCTCAAGAGAGTCTCAAGTGAGGGAGACAACAATTAGCAATAATACAAAAATATGATCAATACCGGTATAGCAATATTGAATCGCAATAAACATCTGGCGAAGATTCGTCTGAAAACTTTTCGCGACGACGTGCGTTTTCGCGAGAAAACAAATCATCGAGAGAACAAATTTTTTTTTAACGAAAAAGAAAAAAGAATCGGTAAAAAAAAAAGCAACAAAATAAATGCGCTATTGTGTTGCAGCGAGTTGTAATTCAATCGATCAAAAACTTGCTTGCAAAACCGAGGCGTGACACTAACAATGAACGTTCCTTCTATCTTTAGCAACGATCTCTCTTCTTTCAGTCGTTTTCTTTTAAAACGACTGAAAAGAAGCTGATAGTGACATTTAAAGAGAATTTGCATGCGAAAACATATTGAGATCAGCGTGTACATTTTGGATTGAAAGGATATTTAAAAAAAAAAAAAAAGAAAGAAAAAAAAAACAGAACAACGTCACTCTCAAAGTATTTGAATGTCAGTCTTGCTCGATTTGGTAGTCAGATTCGAATAGTATCAATGAAGTTGTATTGTAATTTTCTCAAAGAACGAGGAGCACATGTTCGACTAACGAAACTTATACTCGGAGGAGTGTTTGAATGTAGCGTGAAAAATCACAAATAGATCAAAATAGAACTTTTTGTCGATCGTAACTGACAAGTTTTTTTGTTTTGTTTTTTTTTGTTTTTTTGTTTTTTGTTTCTCAAATCGCGTTTTAAATAAATTTATTGATTGTCCCGTTCGTTACTTACGTCGTCTTGTCTTTTCAGGAAGAAATTAGACGCAGAGAATTCGAAACGCACACTCTCGCGAGCGGAAAAACTTTCACTTCGCCTAATATGAATATACATGTGTGTGAAAGAAAGCGAGTAGTTATTCGGATCGCCAACCGGGGTGAAACGAAGTTTTAACATTTTTTACGCGAGAAAACGATAAAAAGAAAAAAAAACAGATGCAAAAAAATCTCTATCTGACGGACAAAGCCGTTAGTAACGATTGATATTTTATTTCTGATCGCACACATTATGCTGATCAGACATTTTATTTCTTACCTCGCTACGTAAAACTTGGCCTTTCCGTGTAGTTTACAATATAAAATCTTACGTAAGCTCGTGTCCGCGTGCTTGGAAAAAAAAAAAATGTATGAAAAACAGTTATCTGATAATCGTATGCGAATATCATTATTTTGTTTACGCACAACTAGTATAGGAGAATATAATCACGATCTATACTGAATTCGTTTAAATAAGATAATAGTACTATGTATGTAGACTAACGTGTACGAGTTGATTGCGAAGTAATTTCTCTCGAGGATTGATCTTCGAGAAATCTCTCTAACGCGAGATTCCGCGTCCCCTAACTATATGAGGAAGCTTTCAGAATTTTAAATTCAACTCGTTGACACAAGACCGACGATGAGCGTTAACGTTTTACATGTTGGTTCTTTAATATGTAAAAATTTTTAATGACATTTAAAATTATATTGACACAAAAAATAAAAATTACACGTGCATTTTGTTTTTTAAAATATAAAAAGAGAGAGAAAGAGACGTATCACGTAATTTATAATAACATAACAACGTAACTTTGCGTCGAGGATGTTCATTAAACGTAGATTTTGGAATTGGGATTCACATCGTTCGCGGTTTTTTTTTTATTGTCAGTAGTAGGAGTAGTTTTTTTTTTTTTTTTCACGCTGACGACAGCGAGATGGATTCTTACTCCACGACGGATCAGAACGAAGACGGTTACAGCGAGATTTTTGTTCACCGCTTCGCCCTTGTCGCGTCGCGAGACCAACCGCATCCATCGTCAGAGAACGTGCACGCACGTTGTACGTGAGATAGATTAGAGAAGACGAGAGAACGGAGACTTCGTTCCCCGAAAAAAAAGTCTTCGTAAAATCGTACGATCCTATCTCGCGATATCGCGAGACATGGCGGGTATACGGATAGATATATATCGCCGTGGTGCCACATTGAAGGCTCAGTTAGCCGCGGCGAGCGACAGCGTGAGCAGCGCGAGTTTTCCGCCTCATTTCGGAGGTTGTCGGAACGTCAATATTCACACTCGTTCGAAATTCTTAAGATAACAAAAAAAAAAAAAAAAAAAAAAATTCGACAAGCAACACACTATTGTCGCACATAGGTGAGTTAGTTTTTGTTGTTTCAGTTAAGTTCTCTATCAAAAATTCAATGTTACGAGATTAATAAATTTATATAAATTATCGCGCGGTATCTCTCTGATTATGCCTACAAGTTAGTTCTTAATTGACTTATTGTTAGCCGTCTTTACCGATATGCAGAGTAAAAAGCTATTTATTCCACACCGATAAATGGATCACGCGTTATACATTATATGCTAATCGCGTTAAGTAAAAAAACAAAAAAACAAAAACGATATTGATATGATCCGAGTGTATATCTCTCCCATGCGAAAGAAGAAGAGCGATTAGTGTTCCAACAATAATCACGTGGTTGCAGTTAATTACGCAAGAAAGCGAAGAAGATGCGATAATTTAATCTTCGGAAATCATTATTTTGTCACGAAATATAGTTGCGCTAAAATATGAAAGCGCGTTTTACGAGACATGAGAATGTTAATTAATTACGAGAATGTTAATTAAAGATATCTATTGCGTTGATAATCTAAAGTTTAAATAAAGGGTTTCATTTGCGTAATGAAAAGCAAGACCGCGCGATAATAATCGATTTCTTTTCGACGAGCCAAGTCTGATGTATGTTTTGTTCAATCTTCTTTGTGTTTTTCGCAGAAATTTAAAATAAAATGTCAGCAAAGGCTATTCGGGAGGAAACCGGAAAAAATCTTATCAATCGCAATCTACCGGCCGGCACAAAAGCGGCGAAATGCAGATTCGTGCCCGTTACGGAAGACACGAATTGGACCGATATCGCGACTGAACATCCGTGGCTCAAAACAGAAAAATTGGTCGTCAAACCGGATCAGCTGATCAAACGTCGCGGAAAACTCGGATTGATTAAGGTGAACGCGGATTTGTCCACGGTGCAAAAATGGGTCGAGCAACGCATGAACAAGGATCAACGCGTCGGCAAAGCAACTGGAAAATTAAAAACGTTCATCATCGAACCATTCGTACCGCACAAACCGGTGAGAATTATAATTCTTTCGTTTTGTTTTTCTCCTTGAGATGTCTTTTTTTTTTTTTTTTTTATCTCATAAATAAGACGCAGCACAAGATATAAGCTCATTATATATTTTATATTCACTTTTTTTTTTCGTTTTTTTATTTTAAAGGAAGAAGAAGCTTACGTGTGCATCTATTCCCATCGGAACGCCGACACGATATTGTTCCATCATCAGGGGGGAGTCGATATCGGAGACGTCGATGCTAAGGCTTTAAAATTAGATGTACCCGTCGGCGGCCAGTTGCCGGATCAGTCCACGCTAATCAAGACTCTCCTGACGAATGTCGTGGACGACAAAAAAGTGTAAATAATGATTAGTTGACCGGTGGACGCGACGACGTGAAAAATGTTTTTTATTTTGTGTGTTGTTGTACCTGTTTCTCTCTATTTCCAGAATGATCGCTCAATTCATAGAATCTCTTTACAAGATGTACGTTAATCTGTACTTCACATATTTGGAAATCAATCCACTGGTGGTCACGGACACGTCGATTTACGTGCTCGACCTCGCGGCCAAGCTGGACACAACCGCCGACTTCATATGCAAACCGATTTGGGGAGAAATCGAGTACCCGCCGCCGTTCGGAAGAGACGCCTATCCGGAAGAGGCCTACATCGCCGATTTGGACGCCAAGTCTGGCGCCAGTTTGAAACTGACGATTCTGAATCCGGAAGGCCGCATATGGACAATGGTGGCCGGTGGTGGTCAGTAAATGCGAATTTTGTTCTCAATTTTGTGAGAGCGCGGTACATTTTACGAAAGATTTCGAATCGATGTTGTTTGTTTTTTTTTTTTTAGGAGCGTCGGTAATATATTCCGATACGATTTGTGATTTGGGCGCGGCCGACGAACTGGCCAATTACGGCGAATACTCCGGCGCTCCCAGCGAACAGCAAACCTATGAATATGCAAAAACTATACTGAGCCTAATGACGAAGAAGAAGCGCGCCGAGGGAAAAGTACTTATTATAGGAGGAGGAATTGCCAATTTTACGAATGTAGCCGCAACGTTCAAGGGCATCGTTAAAGCCCTCCAGGAGTACCAGCCCAAGCTGGTGGAGCACGATATACGAATTTTTGTGCGAAGAGCTGGGCCTAATTACCAAGAGGGTTTGAGGCAAGTAAAAAAGAAGATCTTGAAGTCACTCTGTTATCCAGAAAAAAAAATATACATATAATTGAAACTTATTTTTTAAATATAGAATAATACGAGAAGTTGGTAGACGTCTAGCGATTCCCATATACGTATTCGGTCCGGAAACACACATGACGGCCATATGCGCTATGGCGTTAGGAAAGAAGCCGATTCCCGATCCAGAGGCTCAAGAATTCTCGACCGCAAACTTCCTCTTACCTTCCGGACAGGACGTCGGACCGGTATCCACACCGTCCGAGAATAATGTAGGTTCGCCGCTGGCGCAGCCTAAAGCGAAAAGTCTAAATGATGTGGCGGATTCGGGAAAGAAGCAACTATTTAGCAATAAAACGCGAGCCATCATTTGGGGCATGCAGACGAGGGCGGTGCAGAGTATGTTGGATTTTGATTTTGTCTGTCGAAGATCCGAGCCGTCTGTCGCCGCAATTGTTTATCCTTTTACTGGTGATCACAAGCAGAAGTTTTATTGGGGTCATAAGGAGGTGAGTTTTGAAGAAAAAGAGAGAGAGAGAGAGAACTAAAGAATACAAAAAAGTCATAATTATCTGATGCATAATGTTTCTGTTCTCTCAACAGGTTCTCATTCCCGTTTACAAACAAATGAAAGATGCTATGACCAAGCATACGGACGCGGACGTGATGGTCACGTTTGCCTCTTTGAGATCAGCTTACGAAAGCACCATGGAAACGTTGCAGTTCCCGCAAATCAGAACAATTGCGATAATCGCGGAAGGCATACCCGAAAATATGACCAGAAAGTTGATTCTAGCGGCGCACGAGAAAAATGTGACCATAATCGGACCTGCGACTGTGGGCGGCGTAAAACCAGGCTGCTTTAAAATTGGAAATACCGGTGGAATGATGGATAACATTCTGCACAGTAAATTGTACAGACCTGGCAGGTAATATAATGCTGGATTCGTTATATGATAATTTGTTCCCACAAAAATGAATTAATCAATAACGTTGAAATGTCGTGTATTTTTAGCATCGCTTACGTATCTCGTTCCGGTGGCATGTCGAACGAATTGAACAACATAATATCCAAAGCTTCCAATGGCGTACTGGAGGGTGTCGCGATCGGCGGCGATAGATATCCGGGAACCACCTTCATGGATCACATAATACGTTATCAAAACAATCCGGACGCAAAACTGATTGTGTTGCTGGGTGAGGTCGGCGGTGTCGAGGAGTACGAAGTGTGCGAAGCACTGAAAACAGGCCGAATCACGAAGCCATTAGTGGCCTGGTGCATCGGTACCTGCGCCAGTATGTTCACCTCCGAGGTGCAATTTGGTCACGCCGGCTCGATCGCGCATTCCAATCTCGAAACAGCCTCCGCGAAGAACGCGGCATTGAAAGCCGCCGGCGCATATGTCCCGGACAGCTTCGACACTCTCGGTGACCTCATCCAGTCCGTTTATGAGCAGCTGGTGAAAGATGGTACGATCATTCCGGCGGCCGAAGTTCCACCGCCAACAGTACCGATGGACTACAATTGGGCCAGGGTAAAGCCATCTTTCTTATCTATTATTCTATCTTTTACATGTACAAATTCATTCATTATCATTTTCCGTGACGTAAACAGGAACTTGGTTTGATACGTAAACCTGCATCATTCATGACATCGATTTGCGATGAACGCGGGCAAGAACTGCTATACGCTGGTATGCCAGTTACCGAAGTTCTCAAGCAAAACGTGGGCATTGGCGGTGTCGTTTCGCTTCTGTGGTTCCAACGTTGCCTGCCCTCAACGTACTGCAAGTTTCTGGAAATGTCGCTGATGCTCACGGCCGACCACGGTCCGGCTGTTTCCGGTGCTCACAATACCATAGTTTGCGCGCGGGCTGGAAAAGATTTAGTCAGCTCTCTCGTTTCGGGACTTCTGACAATTGTGAGTAAAGCGACGAATAAGAACTTAAACAATTTTAGGACACACATGTTTTTTTTTTTTTTCGATTTGAATTTGAAAGATATCACTTCACGATGTTTATAGGGTGATCGTTTCGGTGGTGCCTTGGACGGCGCGGCTCGTATGTTTTCCGAGGCCTACGACGCTGGTTTGCATCCGCAAGAATTTGTAAACAACACGCGCAAGAAGGGCCAGCTGATCATGGGTATTGGTCATCGCATCAAGTCGATCAACAATCCGGACATGCGCGTAAAGCTCATCAAAGAATTCGTGTTGGAGAACTTCCCGGCGAAGCCTTTAGTCGAATACGCTTTGGAAGTTGAAAAAATAACGACCAGCAAGAAGCCTAATTTAATTCTTAATGTAGATGGCATAATTGCCTGCGCCTTCGTCGATATGTTGCGAAACAGCGGCAGTTTCACGAGGGAAGAAGCGGAGGAGTACATCGAAATAGGTGCCATAAATAGTCTGTTTGTCCTCGGTCGAAGTATAGGATTTATCGGTAAGAATGTTAATGTTTTATATAACGCGAAGATAACGCGTGTGAGCGTAATCTACTTCTAAGCTATCGTATCTTGTTTTTCAGGTCATTACATGGACCAAAGAAGGTTAAAGCAAGGTCTTTATCGTCACCCGTGGGACGACATTTCTTACGTATTACCCGAGCAATATAATTAGGTTATTAAGTAACGTGTTGTATAATTTGAAAACAAGAAAAAAAAAACAATTCAGTTTTAATCGCTTATAAAATTTAAGAGCAAAAGATAAATAAGTTAATGCACAGAGAAATACGTCGTCGACTTGTCATCGATAATCGATGATGGAAAAAAAAAAACACTTTATTCGACACTTGTCAATCAATTGTCGTACGCTTATTTACGAGTCGCGTACGAGAGCGCACATTGTTTATTTTTGTAAAAGACACGTAGCTTATATATATATATATATAATGTATATATATATATATATACATTATATGTGTATAT